>NW_005842663.1:611666-679997 GCF_000455745.1 Alligator sinensis | reverse complement strand
GGAATGTATTGCGTAAGTCCTGGAGTGGGGGCTGAGGAATCTGCCAGTAAAAGGGCTCCTTGTAAGGGGCAAAGAGTTCCTGGAAGCAAGCTTTTTGGACCATTCTACTCCTTATATGCCACAGCAGTTGGACCATAAAGCCTATGCTTTTTAGACACTGCCCTATGTCCTCCCTACCCTCTAGGAGGTAGCATTTGGCCTGGGATGGTATAGAAATTAGCACATTCTACATTTATTCAGGGGTGTGGACCAGAGGAGCCATGAGGTCCCTTCCAACCCTATGATTTCCCACTGCAACCTGCCCTGCACTTTAAAACATGTGTGGAGCTACAGCCTAGGGTAGAGGCCTTGCTATATGGCCACCCTCCCCCTGTGCACTGAAGCACAGAGACATGCTGCACTCCTGATGCTCGCTGAGCATGTCCTTGCGAGATGAGCTCTCCAGGCAGGGCAGGGAGCAGAAGCATCCCTGTAACAATATCAATTCCCTCCTTTGTGCAGCTGGATTTCTGTTCTCAGCAACAGCAAGGAGGAGGCTCTGAATGTGGCCTTCAACAGGGGCCAAGGGAGTGGAGAGAACAGTATGGAGGAGCTGACAAGGGCCATTATTGAGGAGATAAAGTGCCTGCCAGGGAACAGGGCCTGCTGTGACTGCTCGTTGCCAGGTAAGAGTGCAGGGGTTTTGTTCTGAATGAAGGACATGCACAGTTTCTGCACAGTCAGGCACTTCTCCAACTCTGGCATGGAAGCTACCATCAATCCTGCCATTGGCCTCCCTCTTCCCACCTGCACTTGGCCCTCATCAGTCCCTGAACTGCTTTGTGCTACTCTCCACCAAACACTGTAATGGGCATATGTGGAACAAGAAATGTTCTTCCCAGTGGGAGTACTTTCACTTCATCCTGAACTGGCTGTCTGTGCAGGAACACAGGCATGAAAATCACCCGAGTTCTAACTCCTGTCAAGCATCCTCAGAGCTGGCCCCATTTCCCAGAGGGGGAAACTGAGACACAGAGAGGACAGAATGAGTTAGAGTGCAAGCCAGGAACAGGGCCCACATCTCAATGTCCAGCAGCACAGAGTGAGATGACATTTCTGTGAAAAAACAACCTCTCTCCAACTGGGAAGCTCCAGGAGTGTTAAAAACCTTTAAAGCTCAGTGAGTGGTTTTATGCCCTCTCAGAGCTCTAGCACCCCGAGTAGTAATGGCCAGGCAGCCTCTGTGGACCTTGTATATTTGGGTGTGTGGGAGCCCTAAACTTCTGGTGATGCCATAGCACTGCTCCTCAGAATTATGGTGATCCCATCATCTACAGCCACAGCATTTGGACAGCTAGGCCTGCATGCCTGTCCACTTCCATACACCAACAGCAGAAATGTGGCAGAGACTGAAGATGACCACAGGGAATGTCCTTTCCACTGCCACTAAAAGGGATTCAAATTACTTGAAAACCACTAAAATGAGTTCAAATAACTTTGAAAGCTTTGCTACACAAAGAACTCCCCATTCTGAAGATTTGACCCATTCTGTACAGTCAGACCCAAGACCTCACAGTTCTCATGGCTCAGGGACATGTGCTTTCCCCTATAATGTTCTCACATTCCTCTCTCTGGCATGGATGTTTGGCTCTGGCCAGCTGGCAATGAGCTGAGTCTGTTGTCAAGTTCTCTGCCACCCCTGGCCCCCCCAAGCTATACCTACTGCCTGTCCATGGCCAAAGGAACCATCCAAGCACATTGAACTCTATCTATTCCTTCCCTTAGCACCAGAGACTGCATGGAGGAAAAAGGAGAAGCTGGCTAGACTGGATCTAGGCTTGGCAAGGGCTTCCCCATGCTCATCTGTCCCTTGCTGAGGACTGCAGCAGATCTCTGGGTTGGGGCACAGAATTGGTCCCTCACTTTCCATGCCAGTTTTTACTTTCATCCTTTTTTGCATTATTTTCACCACAACTGATGCTTGGGTTGGGGCCACAGGATTGGGAGACAATCCTTGGAGGTTGAGTGGTTGGCAGTCACTTGACCTATGCTATGGCTATCTGGTATTTCCAGCTAGAGGTTCATACTAACCTCAGGACATGGTGTCACCCTAACAGATCCCACTTGGCTCTCCATTAACCTGGGCATCCTGATCTGCATTGAGTGCTCTGGTATTCACCGGGAGATGGGTGTGCACCTTTCCCGCATCCAGTCACTGTCCCTGGATAAACTGGCAACCTCTGAGCTCTTGGTAGGGAGCTGCCTGTATAATTTCCAGTCTACTTGCTAGGTCTCATGGAGAAGTGCATTGAATGGTGGGGGGGAGGGGAGGGGACACTGGCAGCTATGGGAGAGGGGCTGCTATAGTGTTGGCAATGGCAAGATTATAGATGGTGGATCAAGGTTACTAGTCATTGGTAGAGAGATCAATCAGGGCCACGTCTCTAAACCAGGATGGGACCTTAGTTGATGATGAGGGTATAGCACTGGTACTGGGAGAGGGGAGGAGATAAGAGCCATATGTGGCATTTTAGAGGGGTCCTGGGGGTAAAGTCACCAACTCAGGTATCCCTTTGCTACCTCTTGATGCCCTACCTGCTTCTGCCAGCTTAGTAAATGCTCTACAGCTAGAAATACAGGTTTTGGGCTACCTAAGGGACTTGCAAACCTTGGGTAGTGGCATGCTGAGAGCACAAACAGGAATAATATGCATTGGAGCTTCACTGCACCTTACAAAGGAGTCAGGGTCCCTATGCTAGGGATTGCCACAACCCTGACTTCCCAGGTCTCCATACCCCCTTGCAGCTGGCACATGCTTCAGCTTTGCAGTACATTGCACCAACTAGTCTCTAGCTTGTTTGTTTTGCAGTTGGCTAAGAATATTGGCAATTCTGGTTTTAATAACATCGTGGAAGCCAATCTTCCCAGCTCTTCACTGAAGCCAGCGACACACAGTGATATGTAAGTTCCTTCTCAGGAGTCCCAAGCCAGCCCTCACCTGCTTCATAAATTAAGTATGGGGCCTTGTAGAGATTTATCCATTCCCCTGCACTCTGACCTCCCATTTAAATGCACTCTATGTCCTGTTTCTAAGGACAGATGCCCAGGGTCCTCCAGCAATGGACAGTTGTACAAGAGTAGAATCAGAAGTGCAAAACTAGAGGGAGAACCAAAGCCAAAGGAATCACCAAAGCAGAAGTATCATGCTGCAAAAGCAGGACAAGGGGCACTTTGCACTGGAAAAACTCATCACTACAGAGAAAGTGCTGGGGTGAAGTGGGTGAGAACTTGCAGAAGGTAGAATGAGTGAATTGCTTGGTCTGTGATAGTAAGGGTGAGCTGAAGAGCAAGAGAGAATGGGTATATCACAAAGAAAAATTGTCAGGGGAGAAGCTCCTATAGTGGCAGCAGGATGGATATGAGTTTTTCAAAACTTCTTTGGGGACTGGGTGACCAGTCCCCATTAATTGTAGTGATATATTTCCATTTATGTCAATGGGAGCAACTGGAATGTTGAACACACTTGAAAACATCATTGATGAGAAGGGGTCACATACAGTTGTAGAGATGTGGGTGCAAGATCTTCAGTTATGATTGGGAGGAGAGAAGGAATTCCACAATAATGATATTTCAGATCATATCCCAGGCCCAGGTTCCTGTGCCCTGTATTGCTGAGTGGCACATAGGATGCTGTTAAATTGGAATGGCAGAACTTGACAACAATTTTGGCGGCACAGGTTTGAATCAGGCCCAAATCAGGAACTGGCTCAAACAGGTATGAAGGCAGAAATCCCTACAAAGGGAATGGAAGCAGGAGGAGAAAATAACACAAAGTCCAGTTTGGAAAATGCAAGGCAATATTTCAGAGAACATTAAGACCAAATAAACTCTCCCTTCTGCTCTATGAATACTGCATTCATCTCTGGGCATTTCTCTGTCAGTAAGACATAAATAGCCAGGAAGAAGTCTATGCAGAGCATTAACAATAATCAGGGTGCAAGAGAGGCTATTTGTAAGGAAGGGTAGAAACCTTGACATGCTCACTCTAAGGCCGGAGATTGTTAGTTTAATCTATGGGACAGAACTGAGACTAAGGGTGATGAAGTCTGGAGAGGGTAAATGCCCACTGACTCCCAGTAAACCCTGCCTCCCATGGGATATACAAGAAGATGCTCAGGGAACTGGACAGGAGTCCTATGATTCGGGATATTTGAAACTAGATGGGACAAAATGCTGGAAAATAAATAGGTGTCTCCATCATTACCTTCTATTATTAAAGAAATGCTGAAGTTATCCCTGGGGAAAACCCCTGAAACAGCTATTTGATGGGAGGTTGCAGGGGAGGGTGTGCTGGCATTCTCTGTTCTCCCATCCCTACCCCATTGCTATTGCACCTTGGATTTGATTCCAGTTCTGGTGCTACACAGTGAAATTAATAAGGCTCTGGAAGGCTGCATTAGCAATCAGGACAATGTCAGTGTAGCCCAGGATAGTGCCACTTATCAAAGTGATCAAATACTGTGTCAAGCCCAAAATATTATGAAATGGCTTTAAAAAATCTTTTGATTACACAAATAGGGAGGTTTTATTCATTTTTTTGCCTTCAGGTTGATGTCACCTTTGAGCTGTTTTCCATCCGTTCTGTGCAGCCATGAGGGCTACAGATTGATATATTTTTTAATGAAAGCTAAAGTTCTTCTCTAATTACCTGGCTCAAGGAGCTGGGGCTTTAAGAAAGCTACCAAAATATTAGTAGAGTTAGCAGATTTGCTAGAGCAGGATTGAGGTGAGAGCAGGGGAACAGGAGGAGCAGATAAGGATGAGAAGGTGCAACACTGGCCCTCAGGTGGTTAACTGGGCACCTTGGCTTCAGGCCTGTGTCTGCTTTGACCAGACCTGAGCAGGAATACTCATGATGGAGGGGCCTTCTGTGTGAATTCTTATTTGTTTCCTAATGCTGATTCCCTCCAGGGCCCTTCGGAAAGATTACATTATTTCCAAATATGCTGAGAGGAAATATGCTAAGAGGAGCAGTGAGAGCTCAACTGCCCTGCATCGGGGGTTGCAGAAAGCCATCATGTCGAAGGACATATTCACGCTTCTCCAGGCCTATGCTGAAAAGATGGACTTAGATGAACCTGTTCTGGAGCCTACAGGGGTGAGTCTGGCCCTGCTGTGGTTGCACCAGAAGACCCAGATTAAATGGCAAATGCATAGTTCAGGTAGTGGCAGTGCAGTGTGTGTGCAGATGGGAACATGGCCCACAAAGCACTGAAGCAGGTAAGACAAGCATGGGGTTAGTGGTATTCTCAATAAAGAGGATGTACAAGTGTAGGGGGAGAAGCCTCCTTCTCCTGATAGGGACTTTGTTCACAGGGTCCAGGCCCCAGCTGTAAGGGCCTAGTTTTTCTTACTGATGGATAGGGTCAGTTCTTTTCCCTGGGTCAGTTTATTCCTGTGCCTAACTTGGCATTCTATGGGACGTATAGGGGCAGGACCTCCACCTGAGCCTGGCAGGAAGTCCAGTCTCTTGGGGGATGTGTGATTTCTTTGTTACCTGTTTTGTTTCTTTCCCTGCCTTATGCTCTGACTGCTATTTTTTTACAACCACAATAGATCGGGGAGAGCAGTCCATGGTGTACATATTAGAAATGCCTTAAAGACCACCCTGTGTGTCAAGGCAGGTTGCTCCACACACAGGGCCAGTTTCTGTTTCACCTATTAGGAGCATAAATAGACTTAGGCACCTAAGTGTGATTTTATTCCACCCTTCTCGAGTCCCCAAAAATCCATTTGTGCTATCTCATAGATCAGGAAAAGGCTGGGAGACTTCTAGTTCTCAAAAGGGCTTTATTGCAACTAACACATACACACAAACATGGCTGACAACTTCCTGTTGATGCCATCATGTCAGCCCTCAGGAAGGGAGTTAACTCTTACTACTACTACATTCCCCTTTCTCAGGAGAAACTTAAAGGATTTCCAAAAAAACTGCAAAATCATCTTGAGAGGAGAGATTACAAGCACATCACTCTCTTGTGAGTCTTTACCACTCACTTCCCTGCAAAAAGAGAATAATCAAAACAGAAACATCAATAAGTTTTTTCATTTAAAGTGGATAGATTAAAAAATCTAATCTATTTGGTAGAACTAGTAGGGTGGAAGTGCTTGACTTTAGGAAGGCAAACTTCAGTGTGCTTAGGAATTTAGTCAATGACGGACTGCAGGATAAGAGTATTGGCAAGATGGGAGTCCAGGGAGGCTGGTCGTTCCTAAAGAAAGCGATCCTTCGGGTGCAAATGGAGACAATCCCAGAATGAGGGAAAAGGGGGAAAGGAGCCCAAAAACTTCCTTGGCTAAACAGGGAAATCCAGGGGAGCCTAAGGGCAAAAAAGAAGGCAAGCGGGGCGGGGGGGGCTACCAAGGAGGAGTATACCTACTTGGCCTGCACTTGCAGGGAGGCAGTTAGAAAGGCCAAAGCAACTACAGAGCTGAGGCTGGCAACAAAAATTAAAGACAACAAAAAATGTTTTTTTCGGGAGTAAAAGGAAGGTGCAGGGCAGCACAGGACCCCTACTGAACAAGAAGGAGAAATCAGTGACAGACAGGGGGGGCAATGCTGAGCTAGTCAATGAGTTTTTTGCCTCAGTGTTCTTGAACAGAGTTCAAGATAAGTCTCCTAATAGGTTCTTAGATGGGCATCAGAGGGACCAACTGTCTACGGTGACTTGGTGCAGAGTCACTTGGATGGACTGGATGTGTTTAAGTCAGCAGGCCCAGATGAGCTGCACCCGAGAGTACTGAAGGAATTGGCCGGTGTCATAGCAGAACCACTGGCACGGCTGTTTGAGCACTCATGGCGCTTGGGTCAGGTCCCGGAGGACTGGAAAAGGGCCAATGTAGTCCCTATTTTTAAGAAGGGGAGGAAGGAGGATTCGAATAATTATAGGCCAGTCAGTCTCACCTCCATGCTTGGAAAAGTCTTTGAAAAGATTATGAAGGATCGTATTTGTGGGAGTCCAGTGGGAAAAATAATGCAGCAGGGCAACCAGCATGGATTCATAGCAGGTAGATCATGCCTGGCCAATCTGGTTTCATTTTATGACAGGGTCACAAAATGCTTGATGCAGGAGTAGAGGTGGATGTTGTTTTCTTGGATTTTAGCAAGGCCTTTGATACAGTATCTCATCCCATTCTTATAAATAAATTAAGAGGCTGTGACATAGATGTTTACACGGTCCGGTGGGTGGCAAATTGGCTTAGCGGTCGCACCCAAAGAGTGGTAACAGACGGGCCGGTATCAGCCTGGAAGGAGGTGGATAGTGGGGTCCCGCGGGATTGGGTCTTTGGACCTGTACTCTTCAATATCTTCATCAGTAACTTGGATGTGGGTGTGACGTGTACTATGTCCAAGTTTGCGAATGATACTAAATTGTGGGGTGAAGTGCACACTCTGGAGAGTAGGGAACGATTGCAGGCAGACCTGGACAGGTTAGAAAAGTGAGCAGTACACAACAGGATGCAGTACAACAAGGACAAGTGCAGAGTGCTGCACCTAGGGTGCAAAAATATCCAGCATACTTACTGGCTCAGAAGTGACCCTCTCAGCAGCACAGAAGCAGAAAGGGATCTTGGAGTCATAGTGGACTCCAAGATGAACATGAGTCGTCAGTGTGATCATCAGCAAAGCTAACTGCACTTTATCATGCATTAGCAGATGCATGACAAATAGAACCAAGGAGGTGATACTTCCCCTCTATGCAGCATTGGTCAGACCACAGTTGGAGTACTGCATCCAGTTTTGGGTGCTGTACTTCAAGAAGGATGTTGATAGACTCGAGAGGGTCCAAAGGAAGGCCACTCGTATGGTTAGGGGCTTACAGAACAAGCCCTATGAGGAGAGACTGTGGGACCTGGACGTCTTCAGCCTCTGCAAGAGAAGGCTGAGAGGTGATCTGAAGGCCCTCTACAAATTCATCAGGGGGATGCAGCAAGGGATCAGAGATGCTCTGTTTACCATGGCACCTCTCGGGGTAACAAGGAACAATGGTCACAAACTGACAGAGAGCAGATTTAGGCTAGATATCAGGAAAAACTTCTTCATGGTAAGGGTGGCCAAAATCTGGAATGGGCTTCCAAGGCAGGTAGTTCTCTCCCCTACCTTGGGGGTCTTTAAGAGAAGGCTGGATAGGCATCTACCTGGGGTCATCTGACCCCAGCACTCTTTTCTGCCTAGGCAGGGGGTCGGACTCGACGATCTGTTGAGGTCCCTTCCGACCCTAACATCTATGAATCTATGAAACTGACATACATCTTGACCTAGTGTAGTAGACAGGTGGAATATGATGGAGATGCTCTCGATTCCTATGGAGAAGACCTCTAGGAGTAACCACCTAATATGAATGAGGGGTATCTGCCCTAGCCTGGACAGTGCCTTGTATTCCTGCATCTGGAATCCAAACTTTCTGCTGTAGAGAAAGAGCAGATACATTTCTTGAGGAATGCCAGCCGGTTCACTGTGATGGGAATGGTGGGAGGGCAGATGGTGGGAAGGCAAGGCTAAGGAGATTCAACTTCTCACTAATATCCATGATATGTGTGGTTTCTTTAGTGCTTACTGGAACTGAAAAAATGCAAAAACGGGTGGAAGAGGAGCAGGAAAATAGTTGGAGGCGGTGGAATTAAATAGCAGTGGCTGAGACTAGCCAGCCAGCAGGGGTTTGGGGAAAAAGAGTTTGGGGTCCCAGTGGAAAGAGGCTGAGGCTGGCTGGCCAGCCGGCTTTCTGTGATAAGTGGCAGCACAGTGGGGGGGGGGGATAACGGCACTGCTGGGGGGAGGAGGGGGGTGGGGGGGACCCAACTCCGGGCAGGAGCAGGGTAAAAAAAGTTTGGAGTCTGGGTGGAATGCATGCGGCTGAAGCTGGCTGGCCGACTCACTGTGATAAGTGGCAGCACAGTAGGGTTGGGGTCTAGTGGCACTGTTGGGGGCAACACAGGCGCAGGGATGCGCCCAACTCCAGGCAGGAGCAGGGAAAAAAAGTTTGGGGTCCGGGTGGAATGCAGCTGAGGCTGGCTGGCTGGCCGGCTCACTATGATAAAGTGGCAGCACAGCAGGGGTGGGGGATAGTGGCACTGCTGGGGGGAACATGGGAGCAGGGGTGCCCCCAACTCCACACAGGAGCAGGGAAAAAAATGTTTGGGGTCCGGGTGGAAAGAGGCTGAGGCTGGTTGGCTGGCCAGCTCACTGTAATAAGCAGCAGCACAGTGGGGGTGGGGGATAACGACACTATTGGGGGGAGCACCGGGGCAGGGGTGCTCCCAACTCCAGGCAGGAGCAGGGAAAAAATAGTTTGTGGTCTGGGTAGAATGCAGCTGAGGCTGGCCACCTCTGATAAGTGGCAGCAGCACAGTGGGGAAAAGAACAGCCAGAAGCGTGGTGCATGTGAAAAGGCAGAACATGTTTTTTTGGAAATATCATTTTTCATGAATCTAATAAGTAATAAAATAATCAGTAAAAATTTGCAAGATTAGCACCTGGTTGAATCAGTGCAGGAGAAATTAGATGAACTTTCATGGATTTCCATGGATTTACAAGTGAACCCAAGCAGCACCTGATGGTGCAATAGTTGCAAAGCAGGGAAAAAATCACATTTTTGGGCATAAGTCAGATCCATGTTACAAATTTAAAATGATAAAAATAACCCTCATGGAAGAAATTCAGGAGCTAAAAATAAAACGGATACCCACCCCCCCCCCCCCCCCAACCCCCCCCATCCAATAAAATAAGATGATAACATGGATACACAAATGCAATTTAGCTAGCTTAATGGCAATTTTTGTCACGTGGACACAGGAAAAGTGTAACATGGAAACAGGAGAGGTGTAACATGGATAAGCGCCCTCAGGGACCAACCCCCTTGAGACCTAAAGATTGGAGGAGACCTAATCAATGCCCATTGGAAGAAGCATTTTCAAGACCTTCTCAATTAAGACTCTGTTGTTGATGAGACTGTTATGAACTCCATCCAGTCAGAGATAATCTCGGAATCTCTCCAACCCTAGTTGAAGTAAGGAAACGGATCGAGCACATGAAGAATAAGAAGGCATCTGGAATGGATGGAATCCCCATGGCAATCTTCACCCAGGGGGCAGAGGAGCTCACGTCATCACAGGTTCATGCCCTCATCTTAAGGATTTGGAATGATAAGGAAATCCCAGATGACTTAGGGCTGCCATGATTATGACAATCTTCAAGAAAGAAGACAAGTCTGACTGTGGAAACTACAGAGGGATAGCCTTGTTGTCCACCACAGGAAAGATAATTCTGAGAATCCTTCTGAACTTCTCCTTCCACTTGCTGAAGAGCAACGTCTCCTTCCACTTGCTGAAGAGCTCCTCCTAGAATCTCAGTGTGGGTTTAGGGCATCAAGAGGCACAACTAATATGATTTTGACAGCTCACTAGCTTTAGGAGAAATGCTGGGAACAACAAAAGCCTCTCTACATGGCCTTCTTTGACCTCATGAAAGCTTTCAACTCTGTCAGCCAACAAGTGTTGTGGAGGATCCTTCTGAAATACGGATGCCCACCAAAATTTGTCACCATTTTCTGTCTGCTCCATGATGGCATGTAAGTGGTGGTTCTCAGTAATGGATCTATTGCAGATCCCTTTGATGTTAAAATGGGAGTTAAGCAAGGCTGCATCATTGCTCCAACACTCTTCTCAATATTCCTTGTCGCAATGCTACATCTGGCCACCAACAAGTTTCCAGCCAGAGTGGAGCTAAACTACTAAATGAATGGGAAGCTATTTAACCTCAACCAACTCTGAGTCAAAACCAAGACCACCCTGACCTCAATCATTGAGCTCTAGTATGCTGACGATACTGTAGTGTATGCTGACTCAGAAGCAGACCTTAAGGCAATCCTCAACGTCTTTACTGAGGCATACAAGAAAATGGGAACAACACTTAATATTCAGAAGACTAAGGTCCTCCACTAACAAGTTCCTAATGAATACTCCCCACCTCTGGTAATCCAAATCTGTGGTGAGACTCTGGAGAATGTTGAGTATTTTCCATACCTTGGAAGTCATTGCTTACAGAAGGCCAAGGTGTATGCTCATGAGGAGGGCAGAGAAAGCACTTCAGGGACATACTCAAGGCCAACTTAAAAAAACCCAACATTGATGTCAACTCATAGGAGACTAAAATCAAAACGAGAAGGCTACAAGGGATGGAAGTGAGGAATTGCTACCAAAAAGGAGTACACAGTAATAATCTGCACCTGTAGGGAGCTGATCAGGGCAGCAAAAACACAAACAGAATACAACTGGCAACCAAAATCAAGGACAACAAAAAGTCCTTCTTTAGATATGTAGGGAGTAGGAAACAAAATAAGGAAAGCATAGGACCCCTGACAGCTAAAAAGGGACAGCTGATACCCAACACTCAGGACAAAAGTGAACTCCTGAATGAATACTTCATGTCGGTATTTCATAGATTTCATAGACCTTAGGGCTGGAAGGCACCTCGAAGATCATCAAGTCCAGTCCCTTGCCCCAGTGGCAGGAAGTCAGGTAGGGTCAAAGGACCCCAGCAACATAAGCATCCAAGCATTTCTTGAATGAGTCCAGAGTAGGTACCTGTACCACATCTGGAGGGAATCTAATCCAGGTCCTGGGGGCTTGGACAGCAAAGACATTTTTTCTTATGTCCAGCCTAAAATGGTCTTGGAGGAGTTTATGACCATTGGTCCTTGTTTTACCTTGGGGCGCTCTGGTGAACAGACGTTCTCCCAGATCCTGATGAACACCCCTTGTGTATTTATAGGCAGCCACCAGGTCCCCCCTGAGCCTGCACTTTTCCAGACTGAAGAATCCCATGGCTCTCAGCCTGTCTTCATAAGGCCTTTTCTCCTGCCCTCTGATCATGTGCATGGCTCTTCTCTGGACTCTTTCAAGCTTCTTGACATCCTTCTTGAATTGCGGAGCCCAGAATTGGATGCAGTATTTCAGCCACAGCCTCACCGAGGCCAACTATGGCAGGAGGATGACATCCTGAGATTTACTTGAGAAGCATCTATAAATGCAAGCCAGGGTTTTGTTTGCTTTACCAGCTGCGACATCGCATTGGTGGTTCGTGTTCATCTTGTGGTCAATCATGACCCCCAAGTCTCTTTCATCAGTGGTGCTAGCAAGTGTAGCACTGTCAAGCCTATAAGTATGCTGCAGGATTTTTTCCCACTAGGTGGAGTACCTTGCATTTATCGGCATTGAACTCATCAGACTTATGTCTGCCCACTTACTAAGCTTATCCAAGTCAACCTGGATCACTAGCTTGTCCTCAGGTGTGGGCACATACCCCCAAGTTTAGTGTCATCGGTGAACTTAGCCAGTACGCTTCTGACACCAATGTCCACATGGTTGATAAAGATGTTAAAGAGAACCAGTCCAAAGACAGAGCTTTGGGGGATGCCACTGGTCATAGAGCGCCATAATGACTCACTGCCATCGACCACTACTTTCTGGGTCCGACCTCGGAGCCAATTTCCCAGCCATCGGACTGTGGTGTAGCAGAGGCCACAATTGGCCAATTTTTCCATGAGGAGGTTATGGGACACCAGATCAAAGGATTTTTTTAAAGTCCAGGTATATTCCACCAGTCCAAGGGTGTTAGCCTGCTTGATAGGATGCAGCATGATCATGGTGGGGGCGACCACCGTCCCATAGTGATGTAGATCTTGTGGGGGAGCATTTACAAAGACTAAATGTCTACAAGTCACCAGATGAACTACACCCAAGAGTGCTAAAAGAACTAGCTGACGTCATTGCGCAAACTATAGCCATGTTATTTGAAGATTAGTGGCACTCTGGAGAGATCCAGGAAGACTGGAAGAAGGCCAGTGGTATGCCTATCTTTAAGAAAGGGAGAAAGGAGGACCCTGGGAGTTACAGGCCAATCAGTTTTACCTCAGTCCCAGGTAAAATCCTGGAAAACATTATCAGAGTCCATTACAGACAGGCTAACAGACTAACAGTATTCTGCAGGATAGCCAACAGGCTAACAGTGTTCTGCAGGATAGCCAACATGGCTTCATTATGTCATGGAAACACATGCAGCATACTTTTGGGTCAGGTCAGCAGAAGCTTTTATTCAAAAGAAACTACAGCTGTAGGGGGGATTCCAAAGTGACATGGATTTCCCAAGCACTTGGAAGGGGTTCCCCCCCAATAGCAAAATCAGGAGACTTATATACTTTTTAACAGTCGCTTACAACTCACGTGATCATATAGTGGAGTTTGCTAGAAAAAGCAGCTACAAACACTAGTTCGTTACTGCTTGGCTGTTATCAGGATGGGAATTATGGGGGAGACAAGGTTAGCTCACAAAGCGAGAACTAACACCCCCTTCTTGCACCTGGAAATCAGAGTTTTACATACTTTTTTTCTGCTATCTTCAAGGCCGCGGTGAGCGAAGCAGTTGCAGAGCAGTGACAAAGAACAAACACTTTCCCTTATCTGTTCTACTATGCAGAGCCAGCAATTCCCCACAAAGCGGTTATGTCATCTTATAACTTGTATGATCAAAGTTTAAGGCATTTATATATATTTTTTCTTTTTCTGATTCCACAATTATGAACAGTTCATGCCAAACCAACCTCAATTCCTTCTACGATCAGGTAACTTGCTGCCTGGATAGGGGAAATGAGGTTGATGTCTTACACTTGGATTTCAAAAAGGCCTTCGACTTGGTTTCCCATGATGTCCTCATGGTTAAATTGGAAAAATGCTGTTTTTTTACGGTCCGGTGCCTAGGAAACTGGATCCATGGTAGGACCCCGAGAGTACTGATAGACGGGACTGAGTCATCATGGCAGGAGGTGACCAGTGGCGTCCCTCAGGGCTCAGTACTCAGACCAGTACTTTTCAACATGTTCATCAATGATTTGGATTCGGATATTAAATGTGAGCTGGCAAAGTTCGCTGACAACACCAAATTATGTGGGGTGTGGTCACGCTCCAGGACAGCACGGCATTACAGGCTGACCTGGACAGGTTCACGAGGTGGGCTGACCTCAACTTGATGTTGTTTAATACAGAGAAATGCAAAGTGCTCCATCCGGGGAGAAACAGTCCACAACACACTTACAGGCTCAGCAGTGCTACACTAGCCAGTAGGGCTGTGTGTAACATCACCATTTCATTTTGACTTCTGTTTTTCCCTTTTGAAGGGGGACAGTGTTTCGTTTCGTCGTTTCATTTTGAAGCACTGTTCCGTTTCGTTTCGATGTTTCGCCCATAGGCTATAATGGGGAACCATGAAAATGCCTATAACTTCGTCATTTCTTGCCTGATTTGCATAAAAATTGCGGGGATGGTAGCTCCTTCTGAGGGCATGAAGCCTGCTAAGCTTCAAGGAGATAGGTATAGGGGTTTCTGGGAAACTGCACCTCAAACTGTTCAAAGCAAAACTCTTATCAGTTGCTGGCAGCGGCAGCTTGCTCTCATCCTGCGCGCAGATACGGGGCCTGCACCCCCATGAGGGCTGTGGAGCTCTGCCAGACTTTCCCTGGGGGGTGCAGGCCCCTAGATCTGTGCGTGGGACAACAGCTTGCTGCTGCTGCAGGCTGGGGCCAGCGCCAGCACCTGAGTCTGCCCGGTGCAGCCCGCACCAAGCACCAGGAAGAACCTAGTGCTGCTACTGGCCTTAGCTGGCAGTGGCAGCGTGCTGTCATCCCACGTGCAGATCCATGGGCCCACACCCCCTGGGCTGGCTGCAGGGCTGTGCCAGACTCCTCCCGGAGGGTGCGGGCCCCCGGATTTGCTTGCAGGATGACAGCGAACTGCCGCAGCCGGCTGGGGCCAGCGCCAGCACCAGTCTTCCCAACACTTGGCACAGGCTGTGCCCAGCGCCGGTCCCAGCCGGCAGTGGCAGCCTGCTGTCATCCCCAACAAGAGCTAGGGGAGTAATCAGAGAGCTGGGGGAAAGATCAGGGAGTTGGGGAATCCAACCAGGAACTGGGGGAATGTTCAGGGACCTGAATATTCCCCCAGCTCCCGGTTCAATTTCCCAACTCTCTGATTGCTTCCCCCAGCTCTCTGATCATTTCCCCAGCTCTTCCAGGGGGGCTCGGGCCCCCAGATCTGCACACTGGGTTTCAGCAGGCTGCTGCTGCAGTTTCAATTGCTAGAAATAACGGGGACAAGCTGACTGAAGATCGCTTCAGACTAGACATAAGAAAACACTTCTTTACAAGTCAAGTACTGAAGGTTTGGAACAGGCTCCCCCATGAGGTGGTACAGTCACCCACCCTGGCAATCTTCAAAAAGTGTCTTGACGCTCATTTTGCTAGGGTCATCTGACCCCAGCGGTCTTTCCTGCCCAAGTGCAGGGGGGCTGGACCCAATGATCTGTAAGGTCCCTTCCAGCCCCTAAAAACCTATGAAACTATTGCCCAGGGCTGAGTGCAAATGTAAGAAGAGTCTGCTGCAGGTATCTCAGTACTTTGAAACCTCACAACAACAGGAGATGGAAAAGCAGGAGTGGCAGAAACAGCATGTTATGGAACAAATCAAGAATCCAGTGCCACCCACCCAACAAGGAAGCATATGTTCAAGCTGCAGTAGTCTATTGATCCTGGATAGGCCTCATCAGCCGTCTTTGAACACACAGATAATACAATCCTGGAAGAAATCATCCTCAACTGCAAGGGTTGCTGAAGAGAAGAAGATATACTCTTCAACACCATTATAACTCTCTCAGTTTTGATGTTCTATAACTGTGCCATCTTCAAGTAACGGGAGTAATAGTCAATAACAGCAAGGTAAACAGAACCTTTTGAGGTCGCTAAATTGGCTCCCAGCATCTGCCATAGATAATCTGGTAATTCAGTCATAAAACATGGCCCTACAAGGACTAATCAGTGTTGAGCACAAATCTGACAACTAGCCCTTTCCCACTTGGTTGTTGCTGTGAGTGCTGGTGGGAGCAGTCTCTTTGTTCATTATTCAAATCACTTCTGTTTATTTTTATTTTTTGTTGTAGTTTCTTGACTGTGCATTGCATCCACATTAGTTGATGCCTGATAGCGTTTGGAATTGCTTCTATTTCTCTTTGTTGCTGCTTAAATAACACTGACTGAGTTCTGTGACAGTCTTCTGGAGTGTTAAATCGAGGTCTAATGGTAGCCTTTGTGAGAGCTCTTTATTATGAAGACCCACAACTAAGCGGTCCCTAATTAGTTCTTCCTTGAGCTCCCCATATTGGCAAGATTCAGGAAGTGTATGCAAAGATGTGATAAAGCTGTTCGCAGGTTCTGAAGGCTTCTGTTTATGGAGACTGAATCTAGCTCATTCATAAATCACATTTCTTTTGCCCAAAAATGTTCAGTTAATGTTTCTACCACATCATCATATTGCTTTTTCTCTGACATCAGCCTGATCCTCCATTGAGTAGATGAGAGTACTTACTCAGTAAGGTTCAGAGTTTTTGTCCAAACCTAGCGTTACCATATTTCCAGTTCCAAAAAAGAGGACAGCTGTCCAGGAAGTGGTGGGGGGAAGAGAGTGAAGGGGAGATTGTGGGGGAGGGGGTGTTTCTAACTGTTACAGTAAAGAACAAGTGTTACTGCCGCAGAAATTTAATGAGAAACAAAAGCATTAAGTAAATGCTGAAGCTGCACTCAAATGACAGACTGCACTCCTGCTTTGTGCAATATCTGCTTCGTCACTACAGTAAACACCAGGTTTTCCTTTCTGTTTAAAAATTAAGAATTGTCTCATAAAAAACCTGAATTCACTGATTTAAAAAAACATGAACCCACATTTTTCCATGATTAAATTGAAACCTCACTATCTATATATTGTTGTCAATTTAACACAATGTTTTATTGCTTTATTTACAATTTTAAAACAATTTGGAAGTCTACTTTTTTTTAAAACAGAAAATCAGAGCTCCCCCACCCCTTTTGCTCAACAAGATGTGGGTCCAGCTGGGGCTGTACCCCAGCCCCCCCTGCTGCTTTATAGCACCGAGCAACTCCGAGTGATATACCAGTGCCCTGCCCCTGCGTTGCCCCTCAGTCCCAATTCAAATTCCCCACTCCCCTTTGGGCTCTGCTGGTGCCCCTCCCCCCAGCTGCCCCCGTTTCTTCCGGGCTGGAGCAAATGCGGCAGCTGCATCAACAGCTCTGGCTCCTGTGGGTGGTGGTGGATCCAACCACTGCACGGCCTGGAGGATGGGAGAGGAGGCCTGTGCACCCTCCACCCTGGGCAGTGTGCCCCAGCCGGGGCATGCACACGCTCACACACCCCACCCCCACCTTCCAGCTTCCTTGCATCCAGGTGTTCGGCCGGGGCAGCTCCCATACCCTGCCTGGCTCTCCACGTCTGCATGCACGTGCAGAGAATGACGGTGATTCCCGCCTCCTGCCCCTGCCTCTGCCCCCATTCGCTGAAGTGGTATTGTATTTTCCGTGTTTTTCTGTGATAAACGGAAAACTCAGATCTTGATTGAGTACTCAGCTCCCTATCCCGTGTGTGCACATGCTAGGTATTCTGGGAACTGTAGTTCTACCTAGCAGCGGCCATCTTGAAAACAGACCAGGATGGAAATCCCAGATATTTTGCCTGCATTTAAAAAACCTGCCCAGACGCAGCACAGGAGGCCAAAAAAGAGGGCATGTCCGGGAAAACCTAGATATTGGTAACCCTATACGGACACTTCTGTGAAGCAGTTAAAACATCTGATGCAGCTAGGCCACATTCCAGGGGATTGGTAATCAAACCGTTTTGGTGGTGTAACTTTAACTGCCTGCATTTTCTCTGTAGCCAACCTCTGCCCTGAGCGGGACTCAGCTGCTGCTAGAGCTTGGTTTGCCATTTGGAAATCATCCAATTGCTGACTGACATTTGTGTTCCTGTTGGTGGCAGGATTCAGCCACTTCTGAAACCATGTGCTATCTCATAGCTTAGGAAAAAGCAGGGAGACTTCTTGCTCTTAAAGGGGCTTTATTGCAACTAACACACACACCCAAAGATGGATGAAAACTTCCTATTGATGTCATCATGTCAGCAAGGGAGTTAACCCTTACTGCTACACATTAATGGATCTACTTGTGTGATAACCACCCTTAAGACCAAATCACAAAAAACAGTGAGGAAGAAGAGGACCTGTAACAGGGTTTTCTGCCTCTGTCACTTCAAGGGAAAGAACAACTGAAATAAAGCCAGCTATATTAGAGTAAGCAACCAGGGGAAAGCCAAGATAAGAGGCTACAGAACTGCAAGTGCCTACCTGGGAGCTAGATACATTGAAATAAGAAAATAAGGGCAGAGCTCCAGATAGGTAGTAACAGCAGTGCTGTAAAAGCAGGAGGCCTATTTGGCTAACAGGAAATCCCTGTGCATGATGGAGGAGCCATGTGACCAGGAGGATGGATAGAAATTTGGCTCCTGAGCTGGAGCAAGCAGTCAAACCCTGATATATGCAAGCAGATGAGCTTTGGGGGGAGGGGAGGAGGGGGAGACTGCAGGAGGCAGATCCAAAGGCACCCAACACACTCTGGGCTGGAAGGGCAGCGGGATAGATACCCAGCGTAGAGTTTGAGTTTAGTTGGAAAGTTTGCTTGTGTCTTGGTTTATATTTATAACTGGAAGACCAGATTACAGCTATGGGAGAAGTTTGGAGGACATGCAGCAGGGTGTTCTATGTTTTGAGCCCTGCACTGGACAGGATTCAGTGGGGCTGATGCCAGAGAGCCAAAGCCTGAAACAGTGGATCAGGGATGAGGGCCTCAGCAAGAGGAAAAAGGGACCAAGGCCATAAGGGCTGAAGCTTGGACAAATAAGTTAGAGCCCAAGGTGTAGAACAGACGAATAGGGCTAGGAAGCCCCACAAAAATGGTGACTGAGTGACACCTGTGAGGCATGGGGGTGACTGGAGGACACAAATGCTGCCCCTAAGGCATGTTTAATACCCAAAAGCACCGGTAGAGCCTGTGGGGACATGAGTGGTGCCTGGGAAGTGCCAGCAGTAGCTGACTAAGGATCCAATTAAGTAACAAGTTATGGTAAGGGAAGAATCGGTAAGGTCACTCCAAGACTCTGGGGCCACCTCCCACCCTGATAGAACATTTTCATCAAGGCATGGCAGGAAAGACTCTGCAGCAGTACATGGAGGAGCTGGAGTTGGGCAGGGTTAGTGCAGTCACTAGGGGGTGCTGCAGCTTCCCCAGAGCCCTTTCTGTGACATGTCCCACCCACCTTTTGCATTAATTATCCTTCATGAACTCAAGCAGGATGAAACAGAATCACACTTAGGTGCCCAAGTCCTGACTGGTGGAGTGGAATCTGATCATGTTTACCCTCCTCCACCTGGTTATGCAGCATTGCACAGAGGGTACATGTGAGGGAAGGTTTACTGGTTTTGTGTAAAGGGAAGCAGGAAGGCTGACCTTTTTTTCTTAGGCACAGTTAGGGCTGTGTTACCTTTTCTAGACTAATGGGGGAAAATGTCATTGGTGAGAGCTGTGGGTCTGATCTGTTGGATGCTCTTAGTTCTTGTTGCTTTCTTAGCTTTCCATTAGGTGTGTTTTCTTTGGAGCAAAATAAGTGACTACAATGCAGTGTTTCTGTATGTGAATTCTCTGGTGTCTGTAGACCTGAATAGGATCTTTCTATGATATAATGGAGGAAAGGTCCTGATCAGAGCAGAGCATAGGCTCAGAACCTTTCTGGGCCTTTCCTGAAGGAAAATCCATGGATAAGAGACGCTGTTACTTTGCCTGAGGCCCTGCTCTTCACGTAGGGTGTTCTGTTGCTCAGTGTTCTGTTCCTGAATCTGCCAAACACTTTGAGAGAGATCCTGATCTTACAGACAAGTGAGCCTTACTTCTGTACTAGGAAAATGCAGTAAAGCAGCTGAGCTATAACAGGGGTTGGCAATCCCTGGCACACATGCAGAGCATAGCACGTGAAGCCACTCTGCTTGGTTTGCTACAGCTGGCCTGCACTCCAGGCAGCTGCTGCCAGCCATGGAACCTGGGCTGCTTGCAGCAGGTAGCCAGGAAGCTGCAAGCCCTGTTGTGGAGGCTGCACAAGTGCCTTGGGGCACATGGTCAGGAAGGTGCTGAAGTTGCATTGCCCCAAACACCTTCATCATCCTGCACCCTAGGCTGCTCACAGCAGGTGGCAGGAAGGCTGCAATCAGCTGCACCAAGGTTTGCAGAGCCCTGACCCAGCTCATTACTGGTGACAGGTGCATACTGCCTCTGGCAGGATGGCAGGGGAGGGGCTGTGGCTGCACTGCCAGAACAAGGATTTGGACCCCTTTCAGCTGCCTCTGGCACACCCACATCTTAGA
The DNA here is from genome assembly GCF_000455745.1 of Alligator sinensis. NCBI lineage: Eukaryota > Metazoa > Chordata > Crocodylia > Alligatoridae > Alligator > Alligator sinensis. The sequence continues at coordinate 659,656 of NW_005842663.1, read as the reverse complement.
AACTGAGGTTGGGCTGTTTTTGGCAATCTAGCCAAAAAAGTTGCCAACCCCTGAGCTATAAACTCTCTCCATGAACGTGATATAACCAGCACAGCTTCTAGGGAAGAAACTTGTGCTTTGTTAGTCTCGTAAAATTCTTTAAACCTTTAATAAGGAATCAGTTGATTTAAGTAAAGTACATTTTAAATAATAAGACTGTTTCTTATTAGGGCTACTGTTTATCACTATAATAAATGTAAGATGTTTTCCAGGGCTTTTGACAGATCTTTTATAAGAAGCTGTTAAGGGAGCTCAGTAGCCATTGCCTTCCAGCTGTGGACTGAACCATTTTCCCCAGCCAATACCCACTCTCTCCCACCTCAAGTCTTCACACCCAGCAACCCTTACAAATTGCCTAATCTGGGATTTCCTTATATATTCCTCTGAAGCAGATAATACCAGTCTCCTGTCAGAAGACAGTAGGCTAGGTGAGCCTTATGCCTGAGCCAGAATTCATGTCCTAAAGTCCGGGAGGGGTAAAGTTGCCTGGAGCTGCTGAGCTCCTGACCCATCCCATCAGTTGCTGTTTTTTTTCCTGGTTACAGGAGCCTGGGGAAACTCTTCTCCACCTGGCAGTGTTACAGTCTGACCGAACCTCCTTGCACATTGTTGATTTTCTAGTGCAGAACAGGTAAGCCAACTTCAGGTTCCACAGCATGCATGTTCAGTCCAGGACATGAGACATCTTATTTACTTTAATACATTGCCAGCAAAATTAGTGCTGGTGGAAGGTACTGGATTGACAACCTTGGAACCAGTTTCCTCTGCATATCCCTAGAAGAAAAGCCACAGACAAGTTGTTCCTCAGTACCAGGGCAAGCTTTCCTTAATTCCCTGCAAACATATCAGTCTTGACCTGGAGCAGCCACTTTTAGTTAGAGGGAAGTTCAGGGTCCATGACCATTCCTTGGCCTCTCTGCTAAAGGAACCAGTGAGTACCAGTGGTGATGGAGATTTTGTGATGGGGACACCTGTCCCACTGAAGTTCAGTCTGTGTTCACCACCTCCCACCTATGCCTTTGAGAACAGTTTTCAAAGGGGAAATGCTGCACTGGCTGCACCTCAGGCTCCACAATCCACTGCTGACTGACCTAAGCCATTTTGTCTCCAAAAAGACAATGACCAGCTTCGTTTTGTCTAAAGTATGTCTGTATCTTTCTGAGCAGGAAGATGTACAGTTGACTTTCTTCCATAGTCAAGCCCAGTGACCCCAAGCAATTTGGGGCCACTGTTAAAGCCTGTCCTCTTAAGGGATCCACTGTCACAGTACAAGCGCACTGTCCAAGTATTTATGGATTTATCTCATCACCCTCAAGCTCAGCTATCAAGCTCTCATCACCCTCAAGCTCAGCTGTTATCATCTCCATTTTATACAAGTAGAAACTAAGGCACAGAAAAATTAGTAAAGCTGGAAATTGAATCCACCTAGGCCTCAATCTAGCACTTTAGCAATGAAACTACCTTTCATAAATGCTTCTTCTAAAACTTTATTTTCTCCTTTACCTGCTGTACTTTCTCATTGCATTAGTTACCTTCATTTTTCCTGAGCTCATATGGCAGTAAACCATGAAAGCTGATAAAACTTTATAATCACTCAAAATGAACTTCCGTGCTGGCATCACTTGTTAAACAAGGACTGGCCATGTTGTTACTACTAACTTGGTATCATTCTGTCTTTGTCTTTAGACAGACAATACTACAGCCCATCTATGACCTCTTTTGCAAGCTTAGACACAAAATTAAGGCACAGTTACAATTCCCTTAATGGTTATCTTTTTAATATGCCAAATTAGGAGAGTTACACTTTCTAGTGATCCTGCATTTCTTCTTAGCAGGTGGGGTATCACTATTGTACTACCCAAATCAGATAAAGAAGGTAAGAGAGAGGCCTGCAGCTCAGCCTTTATTGTTTACACCTCAAAGCACAAGAATAAACATTGGTCTCAGTGCCTGTCTAGCTGTGGGGACTCAGAATGGGGTAGGCAGGTGACATGTAGACTGGCAGTAGGTCATCTTATATTTACTGAGGTCTTCAAAATCCTCTCTCTGCCCTCCCATCTAACCGAATATTCATATATGGCTTATTTTAATAATTTTTTTCTGATTGGTTTTATTCAATTTTTTTTGTTTCACTGAGATAATGAGAATGGGACCCAATCATATTTTTTACAAACTTGGAAGATGCCATTTAACTGAGATCTATGTCCTTGTGAAAATTACAGTTCTGGAAGGGAGGATTCCGTATCTTTTTCTCTCATGACCTGCAAATGCTACTTGCCACATCCTGCTGGGATTTTGGTTGTGGCCGTGTTGGTCTAAGGACGTAGGTAGACAAGGTTCTTTGGGTAGATGTTATATCTTTGAGTGTGTGTAGACGAAATGGGGGCCCTAAATTGAATGGATGGGTTTTTAAAAACACTGCTTCAATTTAGGGCCAATTAAACCCACATGTTGTGCACACCCCTGCCTCTCCGGTGGCAGGGAGGGGAGGGCAAGCTGCTGGCTGGTGGAGCAGTTCCTGGACTGCGGGGGGTGGTGCTTCCCTCTGTGGCAGCAGTGCCCCCCGCCCGAGGCAGCACCCTCCCACAGGCGCCTGGCTCAGGGAGTCCCAGGGGGCACCGCAACCGCGGAGGCAGGTACCGGGCCCCAGCCCAGCTCAAGCAGACAGGCAGACTCCAGGGAGGGAAAAAAAAAAGATCAGGCTCGCCACTTTTTTTGCCTCTCTTTGGCGGAGCCTGCCTTCCCAGGCTGCTGCCACGCTGGCCCCAGCCCAGCTCAAGCAGACAGGCAGACTCCAGGGAGGGAAAAAAAAAAGATCAGGCTCGCCACTTTTTTTGCCTCTCTTTGGCGGAGCCTGCCTTCCCAGGCTGCTGCCACGCTGCCTGCAGGGCTTCCTGCAGAGCCCCTGAGCTACACAGAGCCCAGTGCTTCGCTCCACAGCTAGTAGGGCAGCAAACTAAAACTCCTCCACAGTACGCCCCCGAGGCGTGCAAATGCCCACACCATTAAAGTGGTGCAAAAACATTTAGCCTGCTTTAAAGTGTCGTGCACACATGCCCATCGTTTCATCTACACACAGCCTTTTATTAGACCAACTGAGTAGTTGGAAAAAGTTCTTTGCAAGCTTTTGGGTGCAATCACCCTTCTTCAGGCATAGGGAGTTTCTTCTGTTCTGAGACTGCAAGGAAAGAAAGAAGCTAAAAGTGTGACATGATGTCAGTGAGGATGTAAGTAGGTGGAAATTAGGAACTTGCCACATCCTGGCTCTTTTAGGCAATAGACTAAATTCATTTAGTCTAGGCAATTCATTTGTTGTACTACAAAAATAAAGTGCTATTGAGCTGTCTGGCTGGAGTACTACAAAGTCACCATACAGGTGTAGTCTCCAATCAAGTGGCTCTAAGGGGCTGCTCCTTGGCTCCTTTTGGCCCTGAGGGGAGCCTGACAACGAGTTCTATCGGCAGTTGGGGTGAAGGAGAAGAGGAGGTTGTGTATATAGCACTACACATGTAATGAGTGTCTATGTTGTAATGTCTGGAAAGGTTTATTCTGAAACAGGCTTTGGAGCTTTCTGCTTCAGCCATACTCCTGTAGCACAGCAAAAGCCCCTAGAAAATAACCAAGACTGACAACAGGTGGCTTCAGTGTTGGACTCTTTTCCTTTTGCTCTGTTCCTGGATCCAAACTCCCAGAGCATCCGTAACTCTTTTCATTTTTTTCTACACATAAAATACATTTTGACTTTGCCATAGTTAGTTAACAAAGGCACATTATTATTTCAATATGAATCTAGCTGGCTACATACAATTCAGTTATTTTTATCAAATGGCAAAACTTGAGTTGTTACTTTTAACTCTATTAAGTGCTTTCCAAAAAAGCAGTTATTTGCACTAGGCCTAGCCTAATATTAGTGGCCTTGACAAAAATTCTTATTCTTCTTTCCAAAACTACTACTTATTGCTTAAATGGAAGATCCTACCCTGGGGGTCTTTAAGAAGCGGCTCGATGCCTACCTGGCTGGGGTCATTTGAGCCCAGTTTTCCTTCTGCCCAGGCAGGGGGTCGGACTTGAAGATCTACAAGGTCCCTTCAGACCCTACTTCTGTGATTCTATGATTGGTTAAATACAAACTTAGGTGCTCATTATTCATAATTTAGGCTTGTGCTAGGTCTGCAGTCTGCACCTCAGTATGGTTTGTCAGTCACTGAGCATGTTTGCAGCCTACGCTGTCCTCTGTCAGGCACTGCCATGCATGATCTAGTATGCCAGTGTCGGATTACTGTGTTGGATGTCAGATCACAGGGTCGGATTACATTGTTGAGGTACCTACAGCATAGAGAATGTTAACAGCACAGAGGAGGAGGAGGAGGAGGCCGGGAACGGTGAGAAGCAACAGGACTTGGAAAAGTAAAGTCAAATGTATGACATGAAGCCATGGTCACCATGATCATCTTCACCCTAGCAGCAGTCCTTTCCAATTGCCACTGCCCTCTTGCTCAGTTCTCTTTCTCTCCTGTTGCTTTGCTCAGGTCCCATCTCTCTTCTCATCCCTGAACAGCTCATTTGAACCTAGTTATAAATCTGTTCTCCACTTGTTTTTGTTTCTTCCTTACTCTCTATGCATTCTTCCCCAAGCCTGTCTCCCATTCATACTTACTTTTCCATCCTCTTCCATTGGGTATCTGTCTTAAGTACTCCTGCCCTTTTCACGTGTTCTTCTTAATACCCATCAAGGAGCAGATTTTAAAAAATTGCCCACTGTTGCTGAGAGTATTGAGCTTCATGTCTGCCTCTGAAATTGCACTGCCAGCTCTGTGAGCAAGAGATCTGCACTCTGTCAGAGCTCAATAGCCAGACCACACTGGGCCATAGCCTGCCCTCATTAAATCCCATCCTGCCAAGTGCTTGGCACTCTCCTAGGTAGACTCTGGTATGGGACTGCTGGCCAGGCTCATGCTGAGGCTTATCTTGATCTCTGTTACCTCTAGCTAGTTCAGGAAAGCCGGTTATTGTTAATCGTCCCTTAAATCTATAGTAAGACCGAAACAAAAATCTTAGAGCAGCCTGTCAAGGGCAATTTGCAGATTTGCTGTTGTAAATAACCCTGGTACTTCAGTGAAATATCCTTTACAAATGTTAAGACAGAGACATTTCACTTCTGAAGAGGGAGAAAGGTGTTGTGCACAGGAGTTCCAGACAGAGCCAGAGTAATGACTGCAATAAGGCAGCCTCAGGAGGCCAAGCTGGTAATCAGCTTTCTATATCCCTGCTGGCTAGTGACAGATGCCTAGGTTATGCCAATCCTGCTCTCTGCCCTTCACTGGGAATATGCACAAACCTGCCAATGCTCCATCTTTAACAATTTATGCCAATTATTTAATGACGGGATTCAGAGAGTTGTAAATAATTTGCATATAGTCAACTTTCATCAATCCTTTGTGACTTCCTCCTGGAGAGAGACTGCTCCCAGCTGAAACTGGAGCAGCAGACCATCCACTTTCAGATACTGCCTGAACCAACTCAGTCCTTTCTATTCAGTCTTATCAGATGCATCCTTCCCTCCACCCCAGTCTCTTGACCATTCAATCCATGCCTGCTTCTGTTGCTGCCACTCTCTATATCCAGGGAGGCCCTGGTGGTTTGAAGCCAGGCATCAAAATGATCACTGGCTGTCATAAGAGGAGCTATATGTCTTGCCCACAATTCAGTCCAATGCATGATTTTCAGGCTAAATAGTGGGTAGGCTTGACTGTGCAACCCAGTAGGTGATCTCTGTTGGTATTTTGCATCCCTGCAATCAGGTACCTTACTGAAAAGCCAGCATACTGGTGAGTCTTAGTTCTGCTCCTTGTTCATGTGATGTAGGAAGAAAGGTTTTTGTGTAAATGTCATTCATTTAGTATCATAAATGAGAAGAACTGCTTATTTTCAAGCATACTGATAATTCTCATTATCTGCTGCAGTGGGAGCCTGGTGAAGCAGACAGTGAAGGGGAACACACCACTTCATTACTGCTGCCTCTACAATAAACCTGAGTGTATAAAGCTCTTTCTCAGAGCCAAGGCCAACATTGCCATCAGTAAGTGACTGTGGGAGACACTATATATATGGGAGCAGTTTCGTTAGCTTGACTCAGTGAGTGGTGGATGGGTTTGAGGATGTCCCTGATGGTTTGATGTCTCTGATGGATGGATATGTTCATGGTTGGTTGGATGGATGCGTGCTCCAGGACTGATCTCAGGCAGGTGGTAAGCACAGAATGCCTATTGCGTCACTGTGCAGGGCAGTTAATAGGTGGGCAAGGCCACAACAATTTAGGTTTACCTGACAGTGTCCCAGGACAAACTGTTAGCAGTTCTTTTCCCATGAACCTTTTTGCGGTCTGTCCCAGGACAATGAAACCAGATGTCTGAATAGTTGCACCTTGTCCAGGGAGAAACTGGTTTACATACATACCACATACACATTCAAATTCTATCTTCCTTTCCCTCTTTCTTAGTGGATCTGCAGCTGCAGCTGAGGCACAAGTTTTGTGCACAACCCTTAACCCTTTTGGCAGGGTAACATAAAAAGAGGCAGGGCTAGAGTGCAGTCTGTGGATGTTGCTGAGGGAAAAATGTCTCTAGTCAAAGTACAGGATGTGAGACATCCACAAGAGAGAATATGCATGTGGGCAACACATCTCAGAGAACTACAGTTACTAGTAACTGTCTTCATTTGCCCATCTGAGTTTTCTTCTTATCATAACTGTTATTGGACAAAACACAGGAGTTAAAGTTAAGTGCTGGTTGATATGTGGTGAAGGCCTTATCAGCAAAGGCATTTCATCCAGATACATAGAAGTATAGCATGGTACATCAAATTTCTTGTTAACCACTGCATAATAATTTCATACTGGTGAAAAGAATTGATGAGTTATACAGCTGTTTCCCCAATCTTCCTATCTCTGTAACGATAACTGCCTTCTGCATTCATGATTCACAGTGGCTGCTCTTTTCCCACAGCTAATGATGTGGGAGAAACAGCCCTGGATGTTGCCAAGCGAATGAGGCATTCCTTGTGTGAAGAACTGGTAAGACATGAGACCTCACTTTCAGCAACCTGGAAACAACAGGGAGAGCTGTTAAGACCAGAACAGGGACTACATAGAAGTAACAAATTAATGGTTTAGCCCAATCAGATTGCATGTCTCCATGTCTCAAGGCTTCCTTTTGATCTCACATTGCACTCTGTTCAACAGAAACCTAGCAGTAAGCTGAAGAGATACGCAGCCAGGTTTAACTAAGGTCCACAGCTCTCGGTTGTATTACCCACATTTGTTTGACCTCCATTAGGCTTTTTATACAATGAGAACACTTTCAGTACTCCACAGTGCCAACAAACTCTCAGCATGCTGCTCTAAGATGCACTGGGTTCCATGGAAAGCCATGGCTGGGTTCTGGGAAAGGCCAGTGGTGTTATCTTAGCTTGTTCCAAATCCCTGATTGGGAATTTGTACTATACAGTGCCTAATAGGCAGAACCCCTGACCTTATAGATTGGAGTGAAGATAGGGATTTGTACTTCCATAGCTTCATTAGGATGGCGCTGAGACTGCAGACTCAGTGCACTCACTACCTTCTCTGTTTTGTCCTGGCTTGGATCTGGTGTTCTAATACCTGACCTTTTCTGCTAGATCAGACTTCTCTAATATCAGATCTTAATGTGGTTTTCAGGGAGGTGCTATGTCAGCTGTGGCTGTGTTTGTACAGACATTCCTTGGGGCACAACAACAGGTTTGGATACATTTCAGATATTGGAGATGTGCAGATTGGAGTAATGCCACTTAGCCCAGCTTATGAAATCTGTCAGTACAAGTAGGACACTGTCTGGATTTGCAGATGGAGAGGTCTCCATGGCTTTATTAACCCCACTGGGCTCTGCGTAATAATGGAGTAGTTTGGTGTGGGGCAGTCCCCATTTGATCAGTGACAGGATCCCTAAATCCAGGAGTTCAAAAATGAAAAACAGTCCCATCCCCAAGAATCCTGCTCCTCTGATGCCTAGGGCTAGGAAATAGGACGCCTGTAAAAGGAATAGTGTCCTGCAGAGAAGAGGAAGCCTGTAGGAAAACCTAGGTGGGAATGGCAGACAAGGTTCTTTGGGTGAATCTGATATCTTTTATTAGACCAACTGAAATAGTTGGAGAACAATTATTAAGCAAGCTTACAGGTTCAAAAACCTTTCGTCGGGCTAAGGAAGTTTCTGCAGTTGGTGTGTGCTCTTCCTGGATGGAATGAAAAGTAAAGAAGCCAGAGGCTGGGCTGATATGCATACAACACAGGTAGTCAGTGAAGATGTAGACTGAGGAGTCAATAGGTGAGAGAAAGGTGGGGGATGGGGGGGGGAGAGAGAGAGAGAAGGGGGATGAATAGTGGAGAGATACCTGGGGAGTCAGATGTCAGGCAATTTTATAATTTTTCATAAATCCAGTGTCTATATTCAGTCCATGATTTTTAGTATCCAGGAGGTTGATGAAGTGGAGTTCATAGGCTCGTCTCTGGGAAGTGTTTTGTAAGTTTCGTTTGAGGATTAGGACTGAGAGATTGGAGAGAGAGTGGCCCTCCTGTGAGAAATGTGCCCCCACAGGTAGTTGGGTATTCTTGTCTTTGATAGATTTCCGGTGTGCATTCATTCTGGTGCGCAGTTGTTGGTTGGTCTCTGCTACGTATTTTCCATCAGGGCTTTTGGTGCATTGGATGAGATATATTACATTTCTGGAGATGCTGCTGTAAGATCCAGGAATGCTGATGGCTCTGTTACAAAACACTTCCCAGAGACAAGCCTATGAACTCCACTTCATCAACCTCCTGGATACTAAAAATCATGGACTAAATATAGACATTGGATTTATGACACATTATAACCTGCCTGACATCTGACTCCCCAGGTATCTCTCCACTATTTATCCTCCTTCTTCCCCCCCGCCCCCCTTGTCTCTTACCCATTGACTCCTCAATCTACATCTTTACTGTCTACCTGTCTTGTATGCATACCAGCCCAGCCCCTGGCTTCTTTACTTTTCATTCCATCCAGGAAGAGCACACACCAACTGCTGAAACTTCCTTAGCCTGATGAAGGGTTTTTGAACCCAAAAGCTTGCTTAAAAATTGTTTTCCAACTATTGAAGTTCGTCTAATAAAGATATCAGATCCACCCAAAGAACCTTGTCTGCCTATGTCCTTAGACCAACACGGCTACAACCTACACCCCTGTAGGTGGGAATGGCTCATTTAGGGTTCTGAAGATCACTGCCTCAGCCCAGGGTGTATTTCTCTGGTGAATGACTGTTCTCTATGACCCTGGGCTGCCCAACCCACATGAAGCCCTGATGCCTAGGGCATAAGGACACAGAGGAAGATTGTGAACTGAGACTACCTCCTTTCTGCTGCAGCTGCTTCAGTCTCAAAACAATCAATTCAACATGCGTGTCCATGTGGAGTATGAGTGGCGGCTGGGCCAAGATGATATGTATGAGAGTGATGATGATCTGGATGAGAAGGTGAGATCTCAGCACTCTCAACCTGTCCTCAGTGAGAGTCTCCACAATGCATAGTTTGAACTGTAAATGCCTCACTGACCCCCTCCCCCTGCCCCGTGGTTTTGCCTAGCAAAGTACCCACTCATGAATTCTCTGACAATATTTCAGACAGGTGTCAATCTCAGGGGTAAGCAAAATGTGGCCTGTGGGCCAGATCCAGTCTGCCAGGCACTTTCTTCTGGCCTGCAGTGCCCCCCAGGTAATTGTGCCCCACTCAGCCCTTCCACCAGTGAGAGTGGGAGCAAGATGCCTACACCCACCCCCAACATATCCTATTATGCCTTGCTCCCACACTCATGGGTGGAAGGGCAGGTCCTGCTAGCATGGGATGGGGCTGCAGGCTTCCCCAGCGTCCTGCTCCCTCTGGGCAGCAGGTAAGGAAGCTGGGGTCAGGGGTGGGGCTGCAGCTGGGCAGGAGTGTGGGGCTGGGGCTGGATGCAGTGTGGAGCCCTCGCGCAGGGGGGTGGCAGCAGTGCGTAGCTCAGGTGAGCAGGTATAGAGGGGAGGGGCATGGGGATCCCCTCTCACACTCCCCTCGTGGTGTGCGGTCCTGGCAGGCAGTGGGTGGCAGCAGCAGCAGTGGGCGGGGACATTCTGCTTGGTGCTGGTGCCTGGATCCTGGCTTCCGTGGCACTCCCTGCACTCGCAGGGCACAGGAGAGAAGCCCCAGACACTGGAGCAGGCTGGGGTGGGCAAAGCAGCAGACTCCAGCACCTGGGGCTTCCCTCCCATGCCCTGCAAGTGCGGGGAGCACCGGCGGGGGCTCTGCTTCTCACTGCAACGTGCAGTGCTGGCCAGAGCCAGGCACCAGCACCCCCACCTGCTGCTGTTCTATGGCACCAGGCACCAGCACCCCCACCTGCTGCTGTGCTATGGCAGGGGGGTGTGTGTGTGTGTGTGTGGTGGGGGGGGTCTCCAAACCCCTCCCACCCTCTCTCATACCCCATAAACCACACACACAAATACGCCAGTCCCCCAGTGTTACCTGCATTGACTACAGGAGAGGATGTGTTACAGAGTCCAGTGTGATCCAGAGCCACACATCCACACCCCACAAGCGCCACGCAACCCCTCAACATACCCTATGCCCACCACACCTCCCACTGCCCCATACACCCCCACATCCCCATATACCCCTGCCTCCATACACCCCCCCACTATGCACGCACACATATACACCCCACCACATGCACACTTCCACCACACACCCCCAACCACCCCCCACTACATAAAAGACTAAGAATTTATTTTTGAGATATTATGCAATCACCTCTATATACACTACACAAACACAAATCATGACAAAAGTATTTTTTGTAATAAAATTAAAATATGTTATAGTAGGTGTTTGACTTTTAGTGTATGATTTGGTTTTTTCTGGTTCTAAGATGGCAACCCCCCCTCCCAAAAGTATTATTTCCAGCGGGGCAGGGGAGGGACTTCTGGTGGCAAAGGTCAAGGGTTAGGGGTGGGACTGCTGGTCCCAAGGTGGTGACCAGGGGCGGGGTACCTGTCAAGGGGCGGGGCTACCCATGCGGCCTTTGGCAGCTCACCAAACCTCATTAAGCGGCCTCCACCCAAAATAATTGCCTGCCCCTTCTCAATCTTGTAGCTGGTGTTGCTGTTGCACTTCCTTCCTCTAGTTTCCACATGATGTTGTTGTATGAACATTTATTAAATGTATCACTGATGATGGAAAAAAATGTTCCCTATTTTAATTTAATTGGCTAAGCTTGTTGCCCATAGAAGAGGAACTGAAATAAGGCTGTTTAAAACTGAAACAAGTGCAGTGTTTGCTGCACTTGTGCTGCATACCATTTACTCTTTGATATTCCTCCAGTTTCTTGCAAAGCAGTCCCTTATTACTGTATAACATGTACCTTTCTTCTTTTCAGCTGAGTCCTGTGAAAAAGGAGCATGTTTTCCGTCCTCAGAGCTGCTACCAGTCACCTACCACTGCCTCAAAGCAGTGGGCAAAGGGGCCAAGTATAGCACCACAGGGGAAGCAACATGATTTATATGCCACCCCAACTGCTCATCCCCGCAACCTTGCTGAACTAGCAGCCCCGATGTCTCCTCCATGTGTGCCACCTCTTCCACCACGTGGGATAATCCGAGGTCAGGCCATACTATTGCCTGGTTGTAGTAGTGGGGCTTTATGTGATGGGGCCAGCCCCAGATGAGGGAATCTCACCTGGGCTTTTTCTGCTGTATTTGGTACCTGGCCTTTACTTGTCACTGGTCCACAACTGGAGACAAGAATGGCGGTAAAGGTCCTGAGGATTCTAATGCTACATTGCTGGAAATGTCAGGCAGAGCTTATACCTCCCTGTACAGCTCTCTGCCAGGTGGGAGAACTGGGATCTGGGTTGAAGGATAATGACCTTTCAGGGACCTGAGATGGAGGCAGCTTTATATAACATTACTAGCTATGCCAGGTACCTCTGTTGTTTGTGCACCTCAAGTCACATTCACAGCCAGGGTAAATCTAAATCACAGTTAAAGTCAATATAGCTGCTCTGACTTACACCTCTTGTGGGATGGGCACCTATTCTCATGAAATCATCAGTTGTGCTGACCCTGCCTGATTTCTGGTTCTCCAGTAAGATGCCTCTCCTCCTGCTTCTCTTTTCTAATCAATGATTTGCTGTTAAACTTTGTGTAGCTCCCAATGTGCCTCCACCCCCTCCCCCTACCAGATTGCCAGTCTTTGCTGATGACACAACAACCAGGAAGATCCCCCCACTGAATGTGAACATCAAGCACAAGCGAACTTCCTCAGAGCCTGTGCCTTGGGTGCCACTCAGCCCTGTGCCATCTAGCCAGGCCAGCCTGGCTACAGGTAAAGAAACAGAACACGTACTAGATATCACCATGGAGCTTTGTGAGGAAGAAACTTGTGGAGCTGAGGAAACATGATGTTCTCTGTGTCCAACACCAAATTAAAAGTAATACTGTGTCACTATCAGACAGGGCCTGATGGGTGCATGCAGGGGTTGCAGTGGATAACTTGCTATTCTTGCTTGATGCTTGTATGAGGACTCACTCTGGGAGACCAGACAGTTGGGGATGGATAGGAATCACAGAAGGCAAGGGGCTATCTCTGAGCTGTGCTGGCCTGAGCGATGCAGCTGCTGGGCATGACACTAAATTGATTTTCAGCCATCCCTGTGTTGAGTATCCACCCCAGGATTGTTCATTTTGCTACAGCTATGGCTGTCCTCATGCTCCAGCACAGGGGTTTCTGCCCAAGATGGTGGTACCAGACCAAATACTGGAGCTTCATACATTATGAGAGTAAGACAGTTGCCAGTTATATTGAAGCAGAGGCTGAAAAGTACTCCTGGCAGTTCTGGCTGCCATAGATATAAGCCACTACCATCCCTGGGCATGTACTTTTCCTATACCCTACTTGGTAGGCTTGGTAGCTAAGATGCTACAAAAACAAGCAGTAATTCAGAGCTCCTCGGAATGGGTAGAAGGAGCTGTTCCAAAGCAGGGGCAGGGTATCTGCGCTAGGATCTTTTGTGCTCAATGGGCATGTCTACATATGTGCTTTAATGCACATTAGCCTTTTTTAAATGTGTACTAAAGCATCACAAAAAGGTGTGCTTTTGTTAATACACATTAAAATAGGCTAATGTGCCTTTTTATAGTACCTCACAATGGAGGTAGTAAATTTAATGCACATTAGCAAAAGTGCATTAATGAATGTTTAGACATGCCCAGTGTGGTGGCTGGGGGTATACTTGGGCTCTACACACTGCAACATACTTCTTCCAAGGTGCTGAGAGATCCTGGACATAGCTCCCTCCAGGGACCCAAGTTCATTTATGAACAGGAAAATGCTTATTTCTTTTTCCACTTAGATTCTGGACCCTTCCTACCTCCCAAATTCCATTTTACAGAAGGAATCTCTAAAAGGAGACTGAGGTAATAGCTTGTAGCTGCTGTGGGGCACTCCTTAGGGCCTGACTGATGGAGTGAACCTGGGACGTCCTTCACTTCTGGCTTAAGTTTGTCATGTAACCAAGAGAGCTGGGCTAGCTGTAGTGCTCTGCTATATGCAATGGGAACTTGGGACAGGCTACTAGAATTCCTCTGGGGACCATTGGGAGAGCTCCCTGGGCAGGAGGAGTCAAATTAGGCTCTGTGGGATAAGACTTCCTGAGCAGAGGGGAGGGGGATGTCTGTGAAGTGCTTTCTGCAGCCCTGGATAGAAGGACAGTCTGTGGAGGTCTCTGGACACAGGAGAAATTGTCTGGGGGGTAGGGAGATCCCTGGATAGAGGGTGAGATCTTTTCTGAGGGGTCTCTGCACAGTGGAGCAGGGGAACTGTCATTGGGGTGGGAGCTCCCAGAGCCAGGGAAGAATCCCAAATATTCTGAGGAATGAATGCCCTAATTGTGGTCTTTCACCAATGGGAAGGTCTATGAATGGCTCCTTTGCCACACATATGCCCTGTGCCAGCTAGGTCAGGCAAGCAGGAAGGTGTTGCCCTTTGTAGTGCTTGCCTCTTGGTAGCATATGTCAGGATTCTGGTTTGCTGGTAAAATGGCTGAACTCCATGTGCCACTGTCATGCCATGTTTCAGCCCAGAGCCCCCAACACATGGGTTTGTTCAGCTTTGTATCTGGCCAGCTTCCTCATGGGCTGGCCATTTCCCAGGGAGCTGCAGGTGCTCATGATCAGTGGCTACTCTGTCCCAGCTTGTAGTGGGTCTGTCCACGGTGCTGGAGAAAGCCCATCACTTAGCCAGAGTCACATTTCCTGGCACTTGATGGCCCTAGCTGACAGGCAGGATCTGGAGCAGGATCCTGTGTGTTCCTCTCCAGACTGCTGTCTCCAGAAACCTTGTGGCAAGAACCCAAGATGGCTGGAGTCTCTGATCTGTAGCCCTTCTGCCTAGGTCCCTCAGCTCAATCCATTGGAATAACCACATATTCTCTGCACCTTTCTTCTCAGCACTGGCTCCCACCAGCATCCCAGCCTCCCCACCCCCATGACTATCTCACAACAAGGTGAGGACCTGAATTTTACACATCTGCAAATATTTCCCTCAGAGTGCTGCATCCTTTGCCATGTCTACCTACAACCCTCTGCCTTCTCTGCCTGCACTCTGGGCTGCCGCTTGCCAGTTCATGCCCTTCACAATTCAACTTCTTCTCCAGGCCTTCTGTCATCTCCTCTGCCCTCCCTTCTCTCTACCCTCTCTCCCTGTGGTCCTCAGCCTCTCTGTGTCTCTCTCCTTTTGCCCAGCCTTTTTGTTGTCTTTCCTTGGCTACAGAGCTTATGCCCACTACCTCAAATCCATCCCCTCTGTTAATCTACGCACTAGGACCCCACACTTGCTGCCTCCCACTCCCTTGCTTGAGCCCCTCTACTGTATCTCCAGTCCTGCTGCCTCTGCCATCTTCCTTAGCCCTTCTGCTTCCCCCTTCCCAAGCCCTTCTGTTCTACTTTCTTCCCATTTTCCAGCAGCAACCCAGCTCCATGAAGAGATCTGGGTGGTGCAGCATTCTGCTGTAGCTCTGAAGCATGCTGTGCTTAGTTAGATGCTGTTGCTGGAGCCTGTCCCATTGTGGCATGGGTGATGTGACCATTGTGCTTACGCCTTAGCTGCCCAGAAGAGAGTGGAGATGCTCTGTCCATCTGACCCCAGCAAAGGGCAGAGACTGATATCGCATCATCCCTCACAAGAGCCAGGCCCAGGCTCAGCTGTATCCCCGGATGTTCCACCACTCCTTCCTAGGAGGGGCAGTCTGGTAGGTGGCTCTTATCTTGCAGCTTGCTCTCATGGACTTGACTGCCTCCTTTTTCCTGGCTTACCTTGCATTAGACTGTAATGATAACTCTCTGGCTACCCTGGCAAACCCCAGGCATGTAGCCTTGACAAATCCCTAGTTGGTAGGGCTGTTTCATTTCGACTTCAGTTTCACCATTTCAAAGGGACAGTGTTTCATTTTGCTGTTTTGAAGTATTGTTCCATTTCGTTTTGTTGAAACTGTTTCACTGTTTCAAGACATTTCGATGTTTTGCCCATAGGCTATAATGGGGAATCAGAAAAATGCCTATAACTTTGTCATTTCTTGCCTGATTTGGGTGAAAATTGCAGGGCTGGTAGCCCCTTCTAGGGGCATGAATCCTGCCAAGTTTCAAGGAGATAGGTGCAGAGTTTTTTATGAAACTTCACGTCAAACTGTTCAAAGCAAAACTAGTATCATTTGCTGGCAGCGGCAGCCTGCTGTCATCCTGTGTGCAGATAGGGGTCCGCACCCCCCGGGAGGAGTCTGGCATAGCCCTACAACCCTCCCGGGGGGCGCAGACCCCTGGATTTGCATGTGGGATGACAGCAGGCTGCCATTGCCGGCTGGGGCCAGTGCCAGTACTGGGTTCTTCCCAGCGCTTGGCGCAGGCTGCGCCAGGCAGACCCAGGTACTGGTGCTGGTTGCAGCTGGCAGCAGCAGCATGCTGTCATCTGCACGCTCTGCAGCTTGTGTGCAGAGCTTTAAAAAAAAAAAGCAAAAAAAAGCCCTGCACTTACTGGCTCTGGCAGGATCAAATGGGGCCTCTGGGCACTCGTGGCAGGGACCCCCCTGCACAGCTGGGATCACCCCTCCCCCCACCTGGCACTCATGAGGCAGCTGCACCATTGCGTGGGTTCAGCATGGCTCAGCAGGGCACCACGTGCTGTCTGGGAGCTTGCGTGGTTCTACGTGTCAGCCGGAGCTCCTGGTTCACTCCACAGCTCTCTGATGATTCCACCAGCTCCTCCTGGGAGACGCGGCCCCTGGATCTGCGCGTGGAGTTTCAGCAGACTGCTGCTGCCAGCTGGGGAAATAGCCCAGAGCCACCACCATCCCCAGCTGGCAGCGGCAGCCTGCTGTCATCTCGCATCATCTGGGGGCCCATGCTCCCGATGAGCTGGGGGAAGTGATCAGAGAGTTGTGGGAAAGATCAGGGAAGCTGGGGAATCAATCCCCCAGTCCCCGGCTCGATTCCCTACTTCCCTATTCTATTCCCCAGCCCCCGGCTCAATTCTCCAGCCCCGGTTCGATTCACCAGCCCTCGGTTCAACTCCCCAGCTCCAGGTTTCAGCAGGCTGCTGCTGCAGGCTGGAGCCAGTGGCAGCACTGCAATCTTCCCGGCGCTTGGCATGGGCTGCCACTGACCCAGCCTGCAGCAGCAGCCTGCTGAAACCCCACGTGCAGATCGAGGGCCACACCGCCCAGGAAGAGCTGGGGAAATTATCAGAGAGCTGGGGGAATCAAACCGGGAGCTAGATGTCAATATCAGAGAGTAGTCCTTCCCCCCTCTTCCCCCTCCCTCTCCTTAGTTTCTGTTTAGTGCAAGCAAGCCCAGTTTCAAATGCCCTCCTTTGATTTCAAAGCTGTTTCAAAGCCTTTTGTTTCATTTCTATTTTGCTGTTTCAAGCTCAAAACATGTTGAAACAGCTTCAAAACGAAACACTCATCGAAATTTCACACAGCCCTACTAGTTAGGTGCCATGACTGGCAAGTGAGAGAGCAGGAAATCCCCATGTGGGAGCAGCAGGAGATCCTGAGCAGGGAATGAAGCCCTCTTTTTGCATGGCACATCCAGTGGAAAGAAAAGTACTGCTGCTTTCTTCTGCTACCCCAGACTCTTTTTTCTACTACACCAAATCCCCTTCTAGGCACATGTGGACAGGAATAGGTTGCCTGTGTCTAGCTGCAGCCAGTCTAGCTTTATTTCAGAGAGCAGCAGCCAAATATGTGTGTGTGCATTTTGTTTGCTCCTTTCCCATGAGCATGTGTGCAGACTGTCTGTAAGTACACATGCAGTGAAGATACTCTGTCTCTTTGCCAGTCAGGGCTCAGCCATGGGAGCTGCTGCAAGCAGTGATGGCAGAGCTACTGCCTCCCCTTTCCATTCAGCTTGCTTGGAGTGGCTCAGGCAAACCTTGATGCCATGACTCATGCAGTACATCGTGGCACACAACCCTTAGGAGATTGCTACAAAACACACCGTACCCACAGAAAATACTGTCCACAAGAAGAGCTCCAGCCCCACAGAGCAGGAAATAAAAAGGGCACAAGACTGCTCCAAGAGGGATACTGGGGATAAGGAAAGCAAAGAGTTTCCATAGCCAACTGCGCAGGGCTTTCTGCATTCAGGCTGCCACAGCTCCCATGCCCTGACAAAAACCAAACTCTATTGTTCCCCAGATTGCTGCAGTCCCTTACAAAACACATCCCAGGGCACTCTTCCCACTTTTCCCACTGTGGCTCCTGAAGCATTTGTTTCACTTTAGCCAGCTGATGGATTTGTTTATCCTCACCTCCCAATAACTCTTATAGTGTTTATGCTGCCTCATCCATCCGAGAACCCCCCGGCACTCACTCTGCCTCCACCCACAGTCTGCACTACACTTGTTCTTCCTGTCCCAGAGCCCTGATAGTACTCAGCTGGCCTCTTCCATGCTAGGGTCTCTACAGCAGTCACCCTCCCTCCCATCCCACAGTCCCCACCTTAAGTCCCCAATCCAAAGCACCCACAGCATTCTCCTTGCCTCCTGTCCTAAAGTCCCCACAAACCTTGCCTTGTCTCCTACATCCTTGTGTAGATCGAGTACTTGGCCTACCTCTTTAAACACTGAAGTGCTCACAGCCCCTGTCCTCCCCCTATCATCTCTCCTTTGCAGTACTCACTGGTGGTCTAATATGCTTAGGGTGGCATGTGGGATTTTGTCTCTTGGGGAGCTTTTTTCTGTTTATTTCTAATAAAGAGCTTGGTGGTAGAACAGTAAAGAAAGGGTTAAAGGCGTGATGATGCTCTCTGCTCCTGGTTTGCAGAATAAGTCACCTCTCCAAAGGGTCCGAGCCCTGTATAACTGTGTGGGTGACCGTGAAGATGAGCTCACTTTCAGCCTGGGAGAGATCATTGTAGTGGCTGAAGAGGAGGACAGCCAATGGTGGGTAAGTACCAGTCTGTGTAGAGAAGTGTTGTGAAGTCAGATGGTCATGTTGACCGCTCCTCCATAAATTATCTCTACCCCAAATTCCCAGATTCATGTCAGAGCTGATATCATCCCATGTCATGTCCTGTCCACTTCAGTTTTCCCCCTCAGCTTTTCACTTGCTCTGTCCACCCCTCATTCGGTCTTTTCCTCTTCTTTCGTCCTCTTTTCCACTGCACTGACAAGTCTGGCAGCCCAGTGCTCTCAGTAAGCCTCCTTCCATTAGAGCCCACTCTCCTCCAGCACTTAGGTTCCTTGGTTGTACTAAGCAGATGCAAACTTTACATGTGAATGCTTGAATTGTGGAGCCTGGTTCTACTTATCCTGTCTCCATAGGGAGGCAGGTTCTTGGCTAAGGCAAAAAATACAAGCATAATTTTATTTTTTAAAATGTGATTTAGTAAAAGAAGGCAGTCGTGTTCCACACTGATGTAATGAACATGAGCTTGGTGTCATGGGGAAACATTGGAAAAGTCAGGAGTCTTTAAAACCTTCAAAACCCCACAGCCCCCTGCAGTCAACATAATTACAGGAATCTTGTTGTAGAATTGTTCAGTTGCAGGGTGGCTGAGATCACAAAGATCAGGATTTTCCTGAAAAACTTCTAAATTTTCCCCAAGGCCTATCCATGACAAACTTGGAATGTTACATGTTACAAAACACTGAGTTAAGGCTAGGAAAGATTGGCATGATCCTTTAGCTTGACCTTCTGCATAGCACAATCCTGGGGCCCTTTCTCATTGACTCCTTCACCCAGACAGAACTTGGCTGAGCTAGAGTGTTATTTACAGGAAATTGTACAAACTGTTATTTACAGACTGCAAGTAACAGGGGATCCACCCCTATTCATCCCTTGGAAATTCCTTCCAAAGATTAATAATCTCATTGTTAAAAAAAATGCACCATACAACCAGGGGGTCATCTATGTTTGATTATTGTTCTGACTAATAAGGAAGAATTGTTTGTGAACATGAAGGTGACAGGAAATTTAGGATGATAGACAAGCAGGATTGGAATGGACCTCATAAGGTCATCTAGTCCAGCCCCATGCTTAAGACAAAAACATTCCCGACTAAACCATCTCAGCCAAGTGTCTGTCCAACTGGCTTGTGAAAATTTCCAAGGATGGAGATTCCACATTTTCTTTAGGTAGTCTGTTCCAATTCTTGGCTACCCTCAGAGTCAGAAAGTTCCTTCTAATCCTCAAGCTAAATTTCCTCTGCTGCAGCTTGAGGCCATTACTCCTAGTCCTATAATCTATGGACACACAGAATTTGGGAGGAAGCAATCACAGTATGATAGAATACATGACTCCAAGAAAGGGAAAGCAGAAGCTTAGCAAAAGAAGGGTAGTATATTTCCACCAACTGAAAGAAACAGTAGGTAAAATTCTACAGGTAGATAGACTGAAAGATAAAAGGGTCTAGAAGGACTGGCAGTACCTTAAACAGGTGGGCAAAATAAGGCCTGTGGGCCAGATCCAGCCCACCAAGAGAATGGATCCGGCCCATGGATGGGTGATGGTTCTGGCAGCTGTGCGGTGCTGGGCAGCTGCATGGTGCCAAGTAACTGAAGCTGCTTCCAGTGTGTTGGGGTCTTTCCCTCTCTCTCTTTCTCCTGGCTGGGGCTGCCACCAGTGCAGAAGTGGAAGCATAAACCTGTTTATAGCTCCCCCCTGGCCCCTGCTATCCAGACCCAGCAGCTGCCAGCCACATCCACAACTCCAGAAACATAGCCAGGGCATGATACACCTGTGAGTGAGTTCAGGATATTGTGCTAGTTGCAGCCCACAGCTGTAGCATGCTTCCTCCCTACCCCCCCGCCCCCCACTCCTGGAGCCCTGACCCAGAAGCTGCCAGCTGTGTTTGGGCAGCTGTGGGCATGGCCAACAGCTGCCAGGTCTGGACTTGGGGGTGGGGTGGGGTGGGCAGGGCATGTACGCTAAACCTGTGAGCAGGTGGACTGCTGCTGGGGAGGGGGTGTGGGGGGGCGTGGGCGGTGTGGTATTGTTGCAGGCTGGTTCAGGCTTCTGCCCCAGGAAGTAGGGATGAAGAAATGGAGAGAGAGAGGGAGAGAGAGAAGTATGTGGTCCTTGACAGGTCACCAGATCTCATTAAGTGGCCTGCCAGCACAAATAGTTGCCCACCCCTGACCTGTAGTATAAGCTCAACAAGAAGCTGTTCTACTGTGGTAGAACCCTCACAGTGTCTCACGAAGTGTGCTCCAGATTATGAGAGCATATTCAAATTATGAGATGGCCCCAGCTAGGTGCTTGTCCAGTCTCCTCTTGAAGACCCCCAGGTTAGGGGAGAGCACCACCTCCCTTGGAAGCCCATTTCAGATTCTGGCAACCCTTACTGTGAAGTTCTTTCTAATGTCCAACCTAAATCTGCTCTCCGTCAATCTGTGGCCATTGTTCCTAGTTACTCCAGAGGGTGCCCTAGTAAATGGAGCATCTCCTATTCCCTTCTGCCCTCCCTTGATGAATTTAAAGGCAGCCATAAGATCACCTCTCAGCCTTCTCTTGCGAAGGCTGAAGGGATCTAGGTCCCTCAGTCTCTCCTCGTAGGGCCTTGCCTGCAGGCCTCTGACCATATGACTGGCCCTCCACTGGACCCTCTCAAGATTCTCCACATCCCTCTTGAAGTGTGGTGCCTAAAACTGGACACAGTACTCCCAACTGCGGCCTGACCAGTGCTGCATAGAGGGGAAGCATCACCTCCCTGGACCTGTTTGTCATGCATTTGCTAATGCAAGATAAAGTGCAGTTAGCCTTGTTGATCACTTCATCACATTGATGACTCGTGTTCATTTTGGAGTCAACTATGACTCCAAGATCCCTTTCCACTGCTGTGCTGCTGAGAAGATCATTCCCCAGCCTGTAAGTGTGTTGGTGATTCTTTTTGCCTGGATGCAGCACTTTGCACTTGTGTTTGTTGAACTGCATCCTATTTCGTTCTGCCCATTTCTCCAACCTGTCCTGATCTGCCTGGATCTGTTCCCTACCCTCTGGTGTGTTAACTTTGCCCCATAATTTGGTATCATCTGCAGATTTGGACAAGATGCTCTCCACGTGTGACCCCCCTAAGCTAATTTGCCACCCACCTGACCATGTAATCATCTATATCACAGCCTGTCAACGTATTTATGAGAACAGAATGAGATACTGTACCCAAGACCTTCTTAAAGCTCAGGTAGATGACATCTTCCTCAACTCCTGTGCCTAAGCATTTTGTGACCTGGTCATAAAAAGAAACAAGGTTAGTCAGGCAGGATCTACCTTCAGTGAATCTGTGATGATTTCCTTTCAGCATTATTTCCCCTGCTGGGCTCCCACAAATGTGACCCTTAATGATTTTTTCCAGAGTTTTCCCAAGGATAGAGGTGTAACTAACTGGCCTATAGTTTCCCAGTTCCTCCCACCTCCCCTTCTTGAAAATAGGGACCACATTGGCCCTTCCCAGCCCTCTGGGACCTGACCAGAGCACCATGAGTGCTTGAACAGCCATGCCAGCAGCTCTGCTGTGACACTGTCCAATTAATTCAGCACCCTTGGATGACGTTCATCCGGGCCCACTGATTTGAAGACATCCAGCCCCTCCAAGTGCCCCTGCACTAAGTCTGCGCTGACAGTTGGTGGGCTGGTGCCCCTCCTGTGTCTATTTACGATCCAATTGGGAGATTTGTATTGGTCTGTGTCTAGGAATACAGATGCAAAGAACTCGTTGAAGAGCTCAGCTTTGTCCCCACTCTCTGTCACTGATTGCCCTAGTTTGTCCTGTAGGGGTCCTGTGCTATCCCATGCCTTCCTTTTGCTCGTTATATACCTGAAGAAGGACTTTTTGTTAATTTTTGTCGCCAGCCTAAGTTCTGATCCTGCTTTGGCCTTCCTAACTGATTCCCTGCAAGTGTGAGCCGGGGAGGTATACTCCTCCTTGGTAGCTACCCCCTGTTTCCACAGCCTGTATACCTCTTTCTTTGCCCTTAGGCTTTCCTGGACTTCCCTGTTCAGCCAAGAGGGCTTCTTGGCCCCTTTGCCCCATTTTATGTGCAAGGGGATTATCTCCTTTTGCGCCCGTAGGATTGCTCCCTTGAGGAACAACCACCCTTCCTGGACCCCCATTTCACCAATGCTCTTGAGCTTTAACGTCTCACCAACTAATCTACTGAGCACACTGAAGTTAGCCTTTCTGAAGTCTAGCACTTCAGCCCTGCTGGTTAGTTTACCCACTCTTCTCTGGATAGTGAATTCAATCAATTGATGGTCACTATCCCCTAGGTTACCTTGTATCTGCAGATCCCCCACCAGGTCATCCCCTGTAGCTAACACCAAGTCCAGCAAGGCATTTCCCCTAGTGGGATCATATACCTCCTGAATTAGGTGGAGGTCTTGTATACAAGTTAAGAACTTACGTGAGCGGTTAGTTTTGGCTGACTGCTTCTCCCAGCAGATGTCAGGGTAGTTTAGGTCACCCATGACAACCATATCTCGTACGGCCTCTGAGAGCTGTCTGGAGAATTCCAGGTCTAGCTCATCCTCCTGGTGTGGTGGTTTATAGTAGACTCCCACTGCCAAGTCCCTTTCCACCCCACGGACCCCTTCTATCCTGACCCACAGTACCTCGGTTTGGCCCTCCTCTGGTCCCACCTTGATTATAGAGGATGTATATTGTTCCTTAACATAGAGAGCGACACCCCCCCCTACTTTTTCCCACTCTATCCCATCTGTACAACCTGTAACCCTCAGTGCCTACTGCCCAATCGTGAGTAGGGTCCCACCAGGTTTCAGTTAGTCTAACCAGGTCAAAGTTGTTGTTTGCAAACAGGAGTGCAAGTTCCGTCTGCTTGTTCCCCATGCTCCTAGCATTAGTGTAAAGACATTTAAGCCCTCCTGATGGGTGCCCTTGGTACCCCCTTGTCCTGATGTCTATTGAGCCCCTTAGTGCTTACCTTAGTGCTTACCTGGACTGATCCAGAGCATTAGTCATGGCTCGCTGATCCTAGGTTCTCCTTATCTGCTGCTTTCCCATCCCCTGATGAACCTAGTTTAAATCCCTTTGGAGATCAGCCAACCTGTAAGAGAACAGACTCTTACCTTTAGAAGAGAGATGAAGATCATCTTGTCCCAGGATGTCTCTCTCATGGAAATGTGGATCATGGTTGTAGAAGCCAAAACCCGCATGATGGCAACAACACCAACTGGAGCCGCAGGTTGTCTTCCCTGATGCAGGCGTCTTGATGTTGATGGCAACCACTGACCAGAAGGATGGACGAGAAGACCACCTGTGCCCCTGATTTACTAAGCCTGGCCCCCAGAGCCCTGTAGTCACTCATGATGTGGTCTGTAGTGTTCCTGGCCACATCATTCGTGCCCACATAGACGAGGACTTGGCGTCTCTTCTTCCGGCTGCTTGGTTGTCGCTCAACCTGCCTGCCTACCTGGCTCAGCCTGCCTGGTGTTTTTTGTGGACGTGTCTTCCCCTGCAGCTTCCTCTGCTGCATCATCCTCCAGTGCTGCCAGGGCTTCGTATCTGTTCCCCAGTTGCGTTGGGGAAACAGTCATAGCCTCATGCTGTCTAGCTCTGGAGGCAACCATCCTCCATTCAGCTGTTCTGGGACTCTCCCATGTTGTCTCTGTGCTAGGTGTCTGGTCCCATAGAGAATGAAAGTATCCATCAGTCTCATCCTCTGTAGCCCTGATCCCCCGCAGCCCGCTCACCTCTGCCTGGAGTTCCCTCACCTGCCCCTCCAGGGCCTCAATCCAGGAACAAGTGGGACAGGCAAAGGAACCCCCAGCCCCCACACTACCCCCAGGCTTCAGAGGTCCCGCCAGGCAGCCCCTGCAGACAGGGCCAGGGCACTGCTGACCCATCCAAGGGGCCTGTCTGGGTGGAGCTCGGGGCCAGAGGCAGCAGCAGGGCAGGATTCCTGGCTGCGCTCCGTGTCACCACCCCCATAGTAGACCCTTCCTCATTCACTTACCTGAAGTCTTTGTCAGAAGTTCCCGTGTACTCCTACATGGTGCGTACTCCTACCCGCAAACTGGCCTGAGGACTGCTCTCCTGTTGATAATCCATGTTCGCTGGCTCCCTGGTCACCTGGGGAGTCCTTTTGGGCCTGGGCTGACTCAGGCCCAGGCAGCAATTGCACAGCAATCAGCAATCCCACAGCAATCAACAATCAACACTTACCCAGCAGTGAGCGCTCATTCCAAGCTTCTCAGAGCACCCCCACCCCGCCCAACCAACCAACCAACCAACCAACCAGTCAGCTAAACCAAAGGTACAGGCAGCTGGATCACTTACCTTTCCTGGGCAGGATCTGGTGTCTGGCCTGGCTTCTTTCCTTCTTCTTCCTCCCTCCTCTTGCTTCCAGCAACTGCCTGCAAACTGCTCCCCTGTTGGCGGTCCCTGTTCACTGGGATGCTGGTGCAGGCTGGGGATTGGGCTGCTCTTGGCCCTTTCTGATGGGGGCTGGGCTGGGCTGTGCTCAGGGTGGGGGGTGGCAATGCTGGGAGAGGGCTATGGGGGGGGGGCTGCAGCCACTTCAGAATTCACTGTACCCCACCATAGCCCTCTCCCAATGCTGCCGCCGCCACCACCCACATCGAGCACAGTGTGGCCCAGCCCCCACCACAAGCAACCTGGTGTTGGCCCCAGCCCTGAGTTGCATCCCACCCTTCCCCACGTAGGGCTGGGAGCACATGCCCCCATGCCCTTCTGGGGGTGCACATAACTGCGGGAGCTGCCCCTTGCACGGCTTAGTCCTGTGCCCCACCCTGGCTGGGCAGCCCCTGCCCCCACCCCAGCCCCACTCCCCCACTGCTGGGCCAGCCTCCCTTTGCCCCGCGTGCAGATCTAGGGGCACACATCCCCGTGCCCTCCTGGGGAGCTGCCACCCCCTCCCTGCGCCTCCCAGATGAGCCGTTTGCAGCTCTGTCCCACGCTTTGCTTGGGCTGTGCAACCCCATCCCCACTCCCTCCCTCACTGCAATGGCCTCAATTTGCCCTCACCCCCACCCCTTAAAAACAAGAAAAAAATATAAAGGGGTCCCTGAGCTGGAGAGAGAAAGGGTACACTTGTTAAAAAAGGTTGAAAACCCCTGAATTAACAGAAGACACAAAGAAAGCAGAGCTGCTGAATGACTACTTTGCCTCAGACTTCACAAGTGACCAAATAGTTAAAAAAAAAAAATAATACAAAGAAGGAGAAGGGCTGCAGGACAAGATAAGTAAAGAGAATGTCTGAAAACTCTTGATAAACCTGAATGAATTGGTTAGCAGGGCCTGATGAAAATTCATCCTAGGCTGCTGAAGGAACGCACCGAAGAAATCTCAGAGCCCCAAGTAACAGTATTTGCAGTAATGGATGACAGGCAAGAATCCAGAGGCTGAACACAGGCTAACATAGCAACCATTTTTAAAAAGGGAGGAAAAGGAGGATGCAGGGATTTACAGACTAAGTTAGCCTGACTCTAATACCTGGGAAGTTACCAAAATGAATGATAACCAAAGTGAATTTATAAACATTAGGAGGAGGATGGGGTAATCTCTAACAGCTAACCCAGCTTTGTAAAGAACAAATAATGTTAAGCCAGTTTGATTTTCTCTTTTGACAGGATAACTAGTTTGGTGAACAAGGGAAATGCAATGGACGAAATATACTTGGACTTCAATAAAGCTTTTGATACAGTCCTTCATGACAGTCTCAAAAATAAAATAGAGAAATGTAGGTTAGATAGAAGTGGATAGATAACTGGCTGTATAACCAGAAGCTAACTATAAATGGTTATAATGTTTCCACAGGAGTGTGTTGTGGAACCAGTATCGTTTAATATCTTTATTCATAATTTGGATATAGAAATAGAGAGCTTTCATATCAGGTTGGCAGATGACAAAAATGGAGAGCTGGGAAAGACTTGGGAAGACAGGAATGAAATTCAACAAGGACAAGTGTAAGGTGCTACACTGAGAGAAGAAAAAGCAAATGCACAAATACAGAATGGGAGATGACTGTCTAAGCAGTAGCATTTCTGAGAAGGACTTGGGAGTTTTGGTGGATGGCAGACTCAGCATGAGCCAGCCATGCGGCATGGCCACCAAAAAAGCAAATACAATGTAGGGCTGCTTTAACAGTATGTAAAACAGGAGGCGCTATATGACTACCCAGCACTGTTTAGGCCTCTGCCATAGTACTGTGAGCAGTTCTGGCCTCTGCAATTTAAGAAGGAAGTTGAGAAACTGGAGAGGATCTAGAGGTGAGTGACAAAGATGACAAAAGTTTCAAATGCAAGCCATACTAAAAAAGGTTGAGAGACTTAAGTACATTAAGTTTGGCATAAAACACTATTAGGAGGAGGGAGGGGAAGGGAAGGGAAGGAGAGACAAGAGAACAGTTTTCAAATATTTGAAAGGCTACCATAAAGAATAGGAAGAAAAGCAGGTTTTTTTTCTATGGAGGGCAGAACACAGAGCAGTGAGTTTAAATTTTAGCAAAGCACTTGAACCTATAACTTTTTGTAGTAAGCGAAGTAGATTACACTTCTTTAGCATCTCACTGGTACACAGGTGTTCCAGATCTTAGATCAGTCTTGTACCTTTTCTCTGAAGCTTTTCAGTTTTTCTGCAGCCTCAATAAAACATGAATAATTATAGTGGCCAGAAATGGTCTCATCAGAACTGTAGACAGTTCATTATCCCCCACAGTCCATGTCAGTCCCTGCTGTATGACTTTGTATTTTTGTATCTTTGTATTAGACTTGCCTAGTATGGAAATTGGCTGGTGGAACTGGTTTGGGAACAACTTGCAGTGACTTTTCCCCTTCCTTCCCCTTTTGTGTGGAAACCTAACCTAAGCACTAGAGTTCAGTAGCCTTCTCTTTCCTCTCTTTTTCTTCACAGAATGGATGGATTGAAGGGCAGCCTCACAGGAAAGGTGTCTTTCCAGTTTCATATGTTCACATGTTGGATGAATAAGAACTGCATGATGTAAGAAGAAAACAAAATGGCAGGTGCTCAAAGCACAATTCTTCCAGCACTCCCTGTTTCCAGAGGGCTTCCTGCAGACAACACCTAAGGAGCTTATGATGGCTTTCTTACCTCTTCTGTCTTGTGACTTACATCTTCAGTTCTGCAGCATGCAGTTCTCTCTCTTGCTGACTCAGAGCAGGGCTTCGTCTGTCTCCTGAATTGTAATCAAGTATCTTATTTGGTTTCTTTGCATCCTGTCCTCAGCTTTACATATTCAGTGTGATGTTGCCTTCCTGGACACTGAAAAACTTGCCCTTGCATGTTATTAAATGGGATTCAGGACTAGTGTATAAATGATTGACATGACAACTCAGTCGATAAATGACAAACAGGCTTTATTTACTACACTATTTACTATTAAATGATCCTAAAGCAAAGCTCAGTATATTTTCTTGTAAAAGTGATAGTATCTCACCAATACAGGCAAAGAGGTGGTCTCAGTCTTTTCAGCTTCTCGAGGCATGGATCCGTTCACCAGAAGATCAGCTGGGCACAGTAGCAGTTCTTGTCCGAATTATTTTGCACTCTTGAAATGTGTGCCTTGTTAGGTATCTCATTCCTTTTTATACTCTTTAGCTTAGCATCTTCAAAGCATTTTTGAAATTGATTTAAAAAACTCAAGCAATAACTAACAGGAAGATTCTGTTAATCACACTGTTCACTGTTGGTTATCAAAAAGTCCCAATTTTGACTGAATTACCTTACTTAGTAACAGGAGATTATCAATCTCTATTGAGTTGGAACATATCAGGAAAATGATTAACAACTGGGAAAAACAAAGTTTTTGAAGAGTTGGCTGTGGAAGTTCAAAGGAACAACTGAGGCAAAACAAGAATTAATCAGGAGGAGATAACTGGGGTGCTTCTCTTTAAATGGTGCAAGCTGGGTAGGTGCCCTGGGGGCTTGCAGGGCTTGACACTGCATGGGAATTCCCAGAGTGCACAGGTGTGGGACCCTCAAGAGCCCAGAGCACTTGCCTGGGGTGGCTGGAAAGTACAAGCCACAGACCTAATTTCTACCTTTTGTTCCACCACTGATTGGTCTCTCATGAGGCATGATAAGGGGTAGGAATGTCTATTTGCTCACCACTTGTACCACCATAAAAATTTCTATGGCAGCACAAATATGATGTCAAGCGATGTCTGTTTCTACCCTCGGTAACCCGGTCACTAAAAAATACTGAGTTTTCTGCACAATGCTTACTTCATAAAAAATGTTTCATGTCTGTTTACAACCTCCTCTTCCACCCCATCCCACTCCAGTTGTCAAACCTCAAATCATAGAAACTGCTGTGGAAAAAAGCCAGGGGAGAGGAGGTCACAGCCATCCCCATGTGATTATGTCAGTAGTGCTCAACTTTTTGGCTCCACGGGCCAAATGAGAGGTGTGGGGCTGACCTACAGACCAGATCAGACCCCAAGTGGCAGGGTTTGGCCCTGGGGTCCTGCACTACCTCTGCCCTATCCTACATGTGGTGATTGGGGTCCAGAGCCCTGCACTGGCTCCACCCAGTCCCATGAGCTGGGATTGGGCTCTAGGTGCCACTCCCACATGCTGTGATTGGACTGTGCACTGGACCTAGTGAACAGGGCCAAGGCCTGTGGGCTAGGGGGAGCCCTGTGGACCAGATGACAAGGCACTGGAGGTTGGATCTGGCCAGTGGACTAGGGGTTGAGCACCCCTAGATTAAGTCATGAGAGTCACCATTGGTCTGTTCTGCAGAGGTTTTTCTGCTCTAGTTTTAGGTGTGTTTGAGTGATGGCATGTGCTTCATATGTTTCCTATGCCTATTTCAAATGCAAGGCTGTAGTCTACATTATGAGCAGCTCTGCGTGTAGCATTCCAGAACCCAGCTCTGTGAAACTCTTAAGAGGGCTTGGGCCATCATGTGGGAGGAGTCATGTATTTGGATTTGAAATGCTCCAGTACAGTAGGCTATGACTCCCCAGATCCACATTTGGCAATTTCTTTCATTTTCCAGGAAAATATAAAACTTTCAGAATTGTTTTTCCTGAGGTCTTCTATGAAAAAGGGAAGAATGAAAAGTCTATGAGTAATGTTTAAAATGCTCTTATTATTGGTTCATTTGAGTACTTTAAAACACTTTTAATAACTAACAGAATCATGGAATCATAGAAAATTAGGGTTGGAAGGGACTTCAGGAAGTCATCTAGTCCAACCCGTTGCTCCAAGCAGGACCATCCCCAACTAGATCATCCTAGCCAAAGCTTTGTTTACCCAGGTCTTAAACACCTCCAAGGATGGAGATTTCATCATCTCTCTGGGTAACCTGTTCCAATGCGTTACAACCCTCCTAGTGAGAACATTGTTCCAATATCTAACCTAAACTTTTCTTGCAGCAACTCAAGACCATTGCTCCTTGTTCTGTTATTTGCCACCAGTGAGAACAGTCCAGCTCCATTCCCCTTGTAACCACCCTTCAGGTAATTGAAGGCTGCTATTAAATCCCCTCTCAGCCTTCATTTCTCCAGGCTAAATAAGCCCAGTGCCCTCAGCCTCTCCTCATAAGGCATGTGCTCCAGCCCCTAACCATTTTCATTGCCCTTCACTGGCAATATTGCAAAACAGAGCACCCTTTCTTATGGGTTCTTGGCTGCTTGTTGCTGTCAACTTCAGTCCTGGCAGAGCAGTGTGAAATGGAGATGATATAAAAAGGAAGGGAGAAGTAACTGCTAGATTTAAGCAGCCTCAGGAAACAGTTTGCTCATGTCAGACTTACTGTCTCTCCTCAGTTGACTGATAGGTTGATACCATCTGTCCTACAAGGGAAGTCTTCTACCTACCTTCATGCTTGCCTGCATTCTTGTATAGAGTTACTGGGGCAAAGAGCAAGTGGGTCTGTGTGTGTAGAAAAAATCTTGAGGGACTGGAATGGATCCTGCCTCCAATCCTCACCATTTAGACATGTTTTAAGCAAGCCCCTTCTACAATCAGAATATGCAATTGTAAAGCAAACCAAAAGAAAAAAATCAACAACAGAGCACTTTCCCTGGCAGTAGTTGCAGATGGGTGGACAGATAAACAAAGGGAAGGAATCATCACCTTTGTAATAACTACCTTAGACATCTTTTTGCAAGTTGTCAGTAGTGAAATATATGAAGTACTAGAGAAAATTAAAAGTGAAAAAGAATTTGCTCTGGTGACAGACAGCCAAGTCCAGTAATATGAAAGAAGCATGGGACATTATAATGGGCAAATAGCCTTTTGTATTGTTGCAATAGGATGCACTTCCCATAGCCCAAACTTATTCCTTTATGATTTCATTAAATTAAAAATACTTGGAATGCTCTATCCAATAGCAAAAGTAATAATGGAATTTATTGAAATGATTCATATTTTAGTTGCAGTCTTTAAGAAAAAGTAAGAAGAAAAGCATGATAATAATAACATGGTAACAAGGAATCATGACACAGTTCGAACTAGATGTTGGAAAAGTACTTTCAAAGTTTGCAGAATTTCAGGTTGTTCTGAAATGCAGTCTGGACTCTGCCAAGCATATTGCTCCAACAACCAGCAGCAAGGCTTTTGTAACAACACAGCCTCTGATTCTTGTCTCTCATTTGCTTCAGATTTCTCTGTCTTCTGCAGCACACGAAAGAAAGGGCATGAACAAAGATACAGCTGTAGTGGCTTCCAGAGGGGAAGAAGAGCTGCTGTTACATGGTAACTCAGGGGAAGGCAAAATACAGCCTGCAGGCTGCATCCAGCTCACCAACTGATTGGATGCAGCTCATGGGCAGACACCCACTAAGGCTGGAGACAGCATTCAAAATGCCTGAGCCTGAATTGATTCAATCTTTGCAGGTTAGTCTAACCTGGTTAGGCTAAATCACTTTGTAACCGTACAGACATCCCAGAAATGCAGGCACATGCCTGAAGTGGCTCTGGCTAGAAACTGGGCGGTGCTAGAGCAGCCCTCCCTTCCCTTTCACAGCATGGAGTTGAGGCGGGGGGATATGGCCTGGCCCCTGCAAGATGCTCTGTTAGCCCAGCAGGGAATTGATAGTGTTTATCACCCCTTACTCACTGTTTATCCCCCCATTAAGAAAACAACAGAGGGACATTACCGGCTACCTGTTGATTCTACCTGTTGATTCAGCACAGACTGCAGCCACTAGCCAGCATATGGTTTGCTAGCTAATACACAGACACCTCTCCACAAGGCAGAGGGGAGGGGGGAATTCCTGCTTAGCAGGGACTGGTGAGGGGGAGAGGGGTGAGCAGTCTGCAGTCCCTGCCAGAGCTGCAGCCAGGGAGCAGAGGGGAGGGGCCAGCCCTGCTGTGGAGCAGAGAGGCCTTCCTAGCCCAGAGAACATGCCGGGATGCTGAGGGTGTCTGGTTTATCTTAAACCAGCAAGGGGCCTGGGACAGACATTGCATAAACCAGTTTGAGCCAAATCAGTTAAGTCTGATGCTATGTTCAACCAGGTTTATCGCAAACCAGTTTCAGCCATTTTCAAACTGGTTAATGTGCACTGAACATCTGTTCTGTTACAAGTTTAAAACAGTTTCTGATCAGTTAAATTGGTTTATGTGTAATTTCTGTCCCTAGCCTAATTGATTGGATCTGGCTTGTGGATGCCCCCTCCTCCCACCCACTCCCACCACAGCCCTAGCCAGCGTGCACAGCTTCCCAGCGACACTGCTCTCAGTGTGTCTGCAGCTACCCTGGTACTCTTCAACTCCCCCAGCCTCCAGCAGCTCCTTCTCCTGTGCTGCTACACTGCTCTGGCCAGGCAGGGGGGAAGCTGCAGCCAGGCATCTCAGGCCCCAGCACATGAGGCTCCAGCTCCTGGCCACCTTCCACCCACTTGGCCACCCACATGTGGCTGCTTATTGCGCTGGGTGGGCTGAGTGGGTGGAAAGCAGCTGGGAGTTGGAGTCCTGTGTGTTGGGGCAGAAGTCACTCACCTGCAGCTTCCTCCCTGTCCAGAGTGGCACAGCAGGGGCAGGAGAAGGAACCTCTGGAGGCAGGGGGAGCCAAGCAGTACTTGTGCGGCTATAGCAGCAGCTCTGCCGGGAAGCTGTGCATGCTGCCTGAGCCAGGGTGCTACTGTCTGGTTAGCACAGGTGGGAGCAGGGCACAGGCTACCCTAGGTGGAGTTCGACCCCATATGGAGTGCTGCATGGGCAGTTGCAGGGGGGAAGGGGGGGGGCAGGCAAGTAGACTGCACCTGCACCATACCACCCAGGTGAGCTCTGCTGCATGTGACCCCTGCCCTCCCCTTCCTCCACCTCTGCTGGCTCCAGGGACCTAGGGCAGGAATAGCACCCTCCCACACACATATCCCCACTCCCCGCCATACCCACCCCCATACAAAATACAAGAATAAGACTTTATTTTGAGCTATTATGCAATTCCCTCTATGTACACTACTAAAAACATAAATCAGGACAAGAATATTTTAAAAACAAAATTAAAATATAGTAGATGTTTGATTTTTAGTATATGATTTTTTATCTATAATTTGTTAAAATGATAACTTCTGAAAGTTTTTGTATGTGTGGCCCTTGACAGCTCACCAAAACTCATTAAGTGGCCCTCCACCCCTGTGTAATTGTTACATATGCATGATCCTATAGTAGTACTGGTAAGCTAAATTGCCCCAATTTTGATTCTGAATGAAGTAGGGTTAAAGTTGGAGTGACTTTTATATACTTGTACTATGATAGGCTCAAGTGAAGGGAACAGCCATGGTGTAACAGCTGCTGCATGTTTTTGAGCAGCTGCTCTTTCTCCCCTTTTGAAGCCACTACAAATGTACAGTTGTCCATACCCAAAGTGGTCAGTGTTTGGAAATATGCATGAAAAAATCAGGAAACAAGCTAACAAGTAAAAGAGTTGAGAATCTTGGTTCAGTTAATCAAGTCTTCAAATTAATTAAGTTCATGAAGATCACAGTGAAAGTTCAGAATGAGAAGTTGTGGATCTTCTTAGATTCTGATTAGAAAAGCCACAAGGAAAATGTGAGCTGTGCCAACATTTCCATGATTATATTAGTAATTGAACTGTTATATTTGTTTATAGGATTGCTACTTTTGCCTACAAATGACACATTCTCAATATACTATTAAAGAGTTTGGTTTTTACTATAAAGTTTGAAAAGGCATGCAGATTTACTGTTTGTCCTTAATGTTGTGCTGTCTTAACTTTATTAAAATGATAAATACAAGCCTATTTATTTTGTGAGCCTTTTAAGTTTCTTCTGCATCTGCATTCCACACAGGGTTGCCAACGCAAGAAAAAGTTTTTTTACTGACAATCTGCAAAGTTTTTACTGATGACCAAACTTTTTTACTGACATATTTTTTACATAATGTAAATATAACCCTTCTGCCAGACCCTAGACAAGGACTGGGTTCAAACTATGGTAAAAAGTTTGAAGATTTTCAGTTAAAAAAAAAATCTTGGGTTGGTAACCCTAATTGACTTCGGTAATGATTTTACCCCATGCTGCCTCTACCCCAAAGATCCCCTACATACCCTCACACTAAGGTGCCTCAGACTGCACTCTGCATTAGACAGCCTCCCCAGCCACACCCCCAGCCTTATATAGGCAACCTCCGCTTAACGCTGTTTCACTAGAGCTATTTCGCTATAGTGCTCATTTTACATTGATACCTGATTTCACTTAGCGCTCAATGAGTTTCACTATAATGCTCATGTGTATTGAGCAGGGAGCATCGGCGGCACGCAGCCTCACCGCCATTGCATTGTCAAAAACTTTTGTGTTCTGTGCTTGTGTCACCGTCTTGCTTCGTCTTTTGAGCTTAGTGTTGACTAATACAGTTTTACCCAGGAGGTGTGTAATCGCAAGCTCCCAATGGTAGTTTTAACCTGTACTAAGTGTTCTCAGTTACAATTCTGCTTGATCCTAATTGCTTAAGCCAGAGATATCATAGCAGAACAAAAGGCCTGGGCAGAGAAATGTCTACTTAAGTGACTGTGGGCTTTGTTACATGTTATATTTTGAGAATATGGGGTGGAACATGAAGTGGAGTGTTAATGGGATAGGGGTGTGTAATGAAATGGGAGGTGGTAAGAAATGGGGTGGGAGAAGGTTGATAAAATAAAGGTGTCAGCTACCACTGAAGGATAAAATAAAAAGAAGTAAAGAAAGAATTTAAAAATAAATGAAGAATAAATGAAGAAGTAGTAAATTAAAGAAGTTCTCATGCTATAATAAATTGGGCTTTGGGATTGGGGTGTGTTTGGGGTTGCTGGTCATGCTTTGGGGGTGGGTGGGAGGTGGGATTGGTGAGGGAAAGCACTTTTGGGGGAGGTACTGTCCCTGCCCCAGGAAGGAAACCTCAGTTCACTGGGACCCAATCCAGCCCTCTATTTTGTTCCCCTCCAAACCCCACTTCTGAACTTGTCTGTGCCTTGTGGCCTGGCTAGCTGGTATGTGCTCTGCAGGTTGTTTGCACAGGGTTGCAGAGGCAGGAGGGGGAGTTGGCTTGATGCCCGAACTACCCCCTGGGCAGTAGAATTCAGGGGATGGAAAGTTTGTGCACACAGAACATAAGGGAATACTGCATCCTGAGATGTTGGAGGACTGCAACTTGGGTGGCTCATCTGTGGGAGTGGCCACACATTAATGGAACATAAGCTGAGTAACATGGATCAGAGATAAACCTGCCCTGGAATGGTGTAACTTTTAGCTGCCTAAATTATGCTTAAAACTAGTTTCAGGCATTAATGTGTGGACAATCCAGGGATTAAGTGCTCCAGGTGCCGCCTAAAATTAATATGTAACAAGGCTCTGTGTCTACTTAACAGACAGTAGTATTGACTTCAGTGCTTGAGTGTAAATATTCATCCATGGGTAAATCTGATATCTTTTATTAGATCAACTCAAATAAGTGGAAAAGTTCTTCTTAGCAAGCTTTGGGATTTAAATACCCTTCATTAGGCTGAGGAAGCATCTGCAATTGGTGTGTGCTCTTCCTGGATGGAATGAATAGTAAAGAAGCCAGAGGTGGTATGCATGCAAGGAAGGTAATCAGTCAGAAGATACCAGATTTACCCAAAGAACCTTGTCTGCCCATGTCCTTAGAGCAACACAGCTACTACCTATACCCCTGTAATATTCATCCATAATAGTTGAGTGTAAATACTCATCCATAAATGCCTTGTGCTTAGAGCACTTGCCTAGGGCACAAAGCTGGGTTCTAGGCCCTACTCAAGCTCAATGGGTCTCAACTCGTATCTTTTATATCAGTGGTTCTCAACCTTTTTTGTACCAGGACCCATTTGTAAACATCAATGGCCAGTCTTGACCTAGTGCCCCTCACTCCAGACCCACTGCATTCTTCCCCCAGATCCCAGTCCCTCAGTGTGTGTGTGTGTGTGTGTGTGTGTGTGTGTGTGGGGAGCATGAGGGGCCCCAAGAAACCTTAAGCACCCCCTTGCAGATTAAACCCCGGCCAGCCTGTAAGGGAAAAGCCACAATTTCCCATATTTTTCTCCCTTAAAGGAGAATCCATTTTTAAAGTTTGTTGATCAATTTTAAAGTTTGTTTATGATCCTTTCGTATATTCTTGCAACCCACTTTTGGGTCGCAACCCATAGGTTGAAAAATGCTCTCCTATATCCTAGCAGAGAGCTGGATTCACTGAAATATGAACTAGACATAACTGTGAGTTACGCTGCTAATAAAAGTTGGCACAGAGAGCAGCCAAAAGGGGACAGGAGCTCAAGCAGGAGGGAGTTTAACTCTGTAACTCAGGGAGGAGAAGCCCTACCCTGGAAGGAAGGGAGTATTGGGTTCTTTCCCCTGCTTCCAATGGTGCTTATGCATTTTACCCACTGAGTAAATGTCACAAACTAATGCGTATCTGGAGCAATGCCACTGTACAAATCATGTATATTTGGAGCACTGGTTAGGGACTCTTCCTCCTCCCCCCCTCCCCCGCACCCTGGTGCTGACTCGGGGGGGCTCCATGGAATGTTGCCTGGCCCCAGAGCGGGGGTGGGTGGTCTGAGAGAGACTCTGTTCCATGGTGGGGAGCACTCTTCCCCCTCCTCCTCCTCCCCCAGAGGGGCAGTGGGAGCCTGGGCTCAGCTGGGCAGGGTGTGGGTAGGGTTACCATATGTCCAGGTTTTACTAGACATGTCCTCTTTTTTGGACCCCTGTGCTGCGTCCGGGCAGGTTTTTAAAATAATGCAAATGTCTGGGTTTTCTGCTCTCCCAGGCTGGCTGCTGTCACAACCCAGTGATTTTTTGTGCCTCGGCACTATGGAATTTCCTGGCCACATGAGAGCTCCTATGCACGGCAGAGGGTTCTGCTGCAATTAAGAGCCTGCGTGTAGGAGAGAGTTCCCGCCAATTTGCAGTTTCCTTTGCAGGATGCATTTCTTCCTTGCAGGACAGAAATGCACGGTGCAAAGAGTTCCCGCTATTCGAATGTAAATTTGTGTCCCGCTATTGGCCAGTGCTAAATTATTCACACGTGGCAGCTAGTAATTGGCTCGCTGGCCGTTTAAAATTCCGCGCGACTTCCGCCCAAGTCGAAGAGCTTTGAGCCCGCTGCAGAGTGCCTCCGAAGTTATCTGACTTGCGGCTGCCGATCGATAGACTGATCACCTATCGATCTTTCTTCCCGTCGCCGAGCGCAATCCCGGACGTACCCCTTTCCCCGCCGGCTTTGAATTGCGGACGGATTAACTGGCTTGGGCCCCGCCAGCTGGAACAACTCGCGTGGTTGTTCAGACGACCGGACCACCTGCGTCGTGATTGCAAGCGGCGTGAGGAAAGGTTTTTGCAACCAATAAGTTGTGTCTGCCTCTCCATTCACCAGCCCGCCCTAACGTACAACCAATTTCTAATGCAACTCGAGTTGGCTCTGGCCGTCCGAGACAGCTGCTTGGGGCTGGGAGCAGCGGTCAAGGTGATTGGCTGTCGAGGGTCACGTGCTCTCCATGTGGGCTCTGGCAAGGCAGGTGGAGAGAGAGTGATAGTGTGTGTGTGCATGCAAGAGAGAGAGAGTGGGTGCAGGCGCAATTGGGAGTGAGGGGCACTGGCAGGGCTGGTAGGGGGGCAGGGGCTGTGGGTTGGGAGTGAGAGGCACTGGCAGGGCTCAGAGGGGAGCAGGGGGCTATGGATCAGGAGTGAGGAGCATGGGGGATGTGATGGGTGACTGTAGTTTGGGTGTGCAAGGCTCTGGCAGTGCCAAGGGGCTGTGGGTCAGGAGTGAGGGGCACCAGCAAGGGGTGGGGGACAGGGTACCCCTGCCCCTTCCTCCCCCCACCCCCCCGTGATAGGTGTTCTCTTTTTTGGACTGGAAATATGGTAACCCTAGGTGTGGGTGTGGAGGTGGGTGGGTATAGGGACCCCCCACACACTCCCCACATAGCATGCAGCCTCTGCTGCCTGGCAGCAGCAGCAGGAAGGACATTAGAGTGCTCACGCCTGATGCAGGCGCGGCTCTGGCCAGTGCTGTGTGGAGGAGGGAGTGGAGCTTATCTTATCCCTGAGTCTCTGCTCCTCATGCCTGTAGCTCCAGCCCTGGCAGCAGAAGCCCCGTGCTAGAACCAACTGCCTCCCCTGCTTGCAGCTGTGCAGACCCTGCACTTTATGAGGAGTGGAGGGAGCCCCGCCCGCTGCTTCACCCCAGAGTCCAGTGCAGGGCTTCCCCGCTGTGAGTGCAGAGCTGCAGGCACCTGGTGTGGAGCCCTAGAGACTTCTCCCATTGTAGAACAGAGTGTAACAAACCCCTGCGGTGTCAGGCACAATCCCTACAGCTAGTGAGGGATTTAGTTTCTATTGAGTGTCTAAGGGGCTAGGGTCACAGGCCAACAGGAAGGGGAAAATACATGTACATAGGCACCCAAAGTATAACAACATACATTTAGAAGGCAAGTAAACAGGTAGTGGTCAGTACCGCTGGGGTACATACGTTCAGCACATAGAGTCCCATTCCCACCTCTGGAGATATTTCCAAGAGCCAGACTTTAGTCCAGAGTTGCTCTGGGCAGGTCTGTAGGTCAGGGATCATGTACAATTGGTCTGTGGTTCATTTGTGCTGTGCAGAGGCTTCCCTCTAGTTCAATCCATCTCTAGCAGGCGCCATAGCTCATGGCTTTTCTGGCATGTAGCCAGCCAGGGCTCCAAAGGTTTTCTAGGATTTGCAATCCAGGAGCAGAGCTCTACAGGGTTTCTTATCACTTCCTCTTCCTGCTTCCAAACAGGGCCCCCCTCCCAGCCCTCCAGTAGTGGGGGAGAGGGAGGAGGGGGAAGAGTTCCCCTGCAGCCCCATGTGCCAGGATTGCTCCCGGCTGTCAGAGAGCCTCTGGGGTGTGCCTGCCAGGGCCTGGCCACTAGCGCTGTGTGAAACAGCACCTTTTTGTTTCGACTTCCATTTCCATGTTTCCACGGAACAGTGTTTCAAGTTTTGTTTGTTGAAACTGTTTCGTTGGTTTAACGCTGTTTTGGCTTTTTGCCCATAGACTATAATAGGGAAGCAATAAACTGCCCATAACTTTGTAATTTCTTGCTTGATTCAAATGAAACTTACAGGGATGGTAGCCCCTTCTGAGGCCATGACGCCTGCTGAGTTTTAAGGAGATAAGTCCTTGGGTTTCTGGGAAACTGCACCTCAAGCTGCTGACAATTAAAACTTGTGACATGGGTGACACTGTGTGTGTGTGTTAAGGCGCAGGGGGGTGAAAACTGCAGCCCCTGCTGAGGCCATGAAGCCTGCTAGCTTTCAAGGAGACAGGTGCAGGGGTTTCTGGGAAACTGCACCTCAGGCTGCTGACAAGCAAAACTCATGACATGGGTGACAGAAAGCAGGCCAGTTCAAACAATGCTGCCTTTTATACTGTTTTTCCATCCCTCCCGCAGAGCACTGGGATTGGCAAGGTCCTCAGGGAAGGATCACAGTCACTGGCCAGCTACACACTGAGAGCAGTCCTTCCCCCCACTTCCCCTCTCCTTCTCCTTACTTTCTGTTTCCCTGCAGGCAAGCCCAGCTTGAGCTTCGAAACTCAAAATGTTTCAAAACTTTCGAAACCTTTTGACTGCCTCGTTTTGTTTTGAGGCTGTTTCAAACCCTTTGTATCATTTTGATTTTGCTGTTTTGAGCTCAAAATGAGTTAAAACAGAGTCAAAATGAAACAGCCAGTGAAATTTCACACAGCCCTACTGGCCACGCTCCCCCTCCTCAGCTCAACTTCTCTGTGGAAGGGAGGGCTGCTCTAGTGCCCCTGGGCTTCTGGCTTGAGCCACAGCATGCATGCGCCAAACATCTATCCACTTGCAAACCTGTTCACTCTCTGCAGGTTAAACTAACCTACAAAGACTGAATCAATTCAGGCTCAGGCTTTTTGAATGTCTGTCCCTAGCTTAAAAGATAGTTACAGACTGCAAACAACTAGTGTAAGAGAGGTCCCAATGCCTAGTACTAAGAATGGGGACAGGCAGCGTTATAGGGTTGTAACCTGGTATGGGCAGCTGGGTCAGCACTGGCTACAGGGGTAAGCAGTTGGGCTGTATGAAATTTCACCAAGTGTTTCATTATGAAGCTGTTTCGACATGTTTTGAGCTCAAAACAGCAAAAGTGAGATGAAACAAAAGGCTTTGAAATGGCTTTGAAATGAAACGAGGGCGCACGAAACATTTCAAAAGTTTCAAAACATTTTGAGTTTTGAAGCCAGGCTTACTTGGCTTCAGTGCCGGTCTCAGGCGGCAGTGGCAGCCTTCTCTCATCTGGCACGCAGATCTGGGGGCCCGCACCCCTGGGAGGAGTCCGGCACAGCCCCACAGCCCTCCTGGGGGTTCAGGTCCCTGGGTCTGCGTGCCAGATGAGAGGAGGCTGCCGCTGCTGCTTGGGGCCAGCGGCAGCAACAATCTTCCCCGGTGCTGGGCACGGGCTGCACCCAGTGCTAGTCCCAGGCAGCAGCAGCAGCTTCCCCTCATCCAGCGTGCAGATCCAGGAGCCCACACCCCTTGGAGGAGTCTGGCACAGCCCCACAGCCCTGCTGAGGGTGTGGGCTCCTGGATCTGTGCACTGGATGAGAGGAAGCTGCTGCTGCTGCCTGGGACTAGCACTGGGTGCAGCCCGTGCCCAGCACCGGGGAAGATTGTTGCTGCCGCTGGCCCCAAGCAGCAGCGGCAGCCTCCTCTCATCCCACACGCAGATCTGGGGGCCCACACCCCTGGGAGGACTCTGGCACATCCCTGCAGCCCTCCTGGGGGTGTGGGCCTCCAGGTCTGCGTGCAGGATGAGAGGAGGCTGCCGCTGCCAGCAAGTGTCATGAATTTTGCTTTGATCAGCTTGAGGTGCAGTTTCTCTACACCTATCTCCTTGAAACTTGGCAGGTTTCATGCCCTCAGAAGGGGCTACCATCCCTGCAATTTTCATCTGGATTAGGCTAGAAATGACAAAGTTTTAGGCATTTTCATGATTCCCCATTATAGCCTATGGGCGAAACGTCAGAACATGAAGAAACAGCAAGACAGTTTTGATGAAATAAAATGGAACAGTGCTTCAAAATGAAATGAAACAATTAAATGAAACACTGTCCCTTCAAAATGGTGAGATGGACGTCAAAACGAAACGGTGCTGTTTCACACAGCCCTAGTAAACAGCTATGGAAAGATAGGGACAACAGGGATACCTGGGAACAAACAGCATGGCAACAGACAGCAAAGGGCAGAGCTCCAGCAAGAGACTGGCCCATCAGGGTAGGGGCAGGGAAGTAGGCCTACTGATTAGCAAAGTAGGAATCCCTTGCTGGTTTAAGATAAATGAGACTCCCCCGGCATCCCGGAATGCTCTCTGGATGGGGCTCTGCTATGGTCCAGAGCTGGGTTGGCCTCTCCCCTCTGCTTTCTAGCTAAAGCAGGGACAGAACATAGTGAGACACAGGGCAGCATGGCCCCGTTAAGGCAAAGTAGGCAGGGAGGGAATTAATTCTTCTCTTCTTCCCCATCTCCCTCACCATAGCTGGAGTCTGCCTGTCAGCTGGGGATGAGAGGGGAGGGTGCTGCAGCAGTGGCCACTGGGGCTGGCAGACCCCCAGTTGTGGGGCAGAAGAGACCAAAAGGGACGGAGGGAGAAATCAACCCTTCTCCCTGCTCCTTCACCTTAATGGCACCATGCCAGGATGGTTGTCCTGAGGGGCA
Organism: Alligator sinensis; assembly: GCF_000455745.1. Taxonomy (NCBI): domain Eukaryota; kingdom Metazoa; phylum Chordata; order Crocodylia; family Alligatoridae; genus Alligator; species Alligator sinensis. The sequence goes on along the minus strand of NW_005842663.1, from coordinate 617,861 downwards.
GGGAGGGGGGCTCTGTTCTGTGCTAGGGGGGCTCTTTCCTCTCCTCCTCCTCCCCACAGGGTGGGGAAAGGGGGCTCTGTGCAGCACTGTAGGGGGAATATTCCTCCTCCCTCCCCCCAGGGCTGGAAGCGGGGAGGGCCTCTACGCAAGGAATCCCAGTCCTGGAGGAGGACTACCCCAGTCTTCACTGGCTGCCTGCCGCACAGAGCCCCGCTCACCCCAACGGAGGGAGGCAGGGGGGAGAGGCAGGGGGAAGAGTCCCTCTTCGGGGCTGGCATAGAGCCCCACTCCCATCTTCCCCCTGCTTCTCCCACACCACTGAGGGGTGGGGAAGGGGGGACTCCATGCAATGTGACCCAGCTCCAGATGGGGACTCTTCCCCAACCCCCCTTGTGGGGTGGGGTGGGGTGGGGCACTCTGCTCCATGCTAGGGGGTACTTTTCCCCCTCCTCCCCCTGCTCCCACCCACACTGCTGAGGAATGGAGCTCCCCCCCACCCTGCTGAGGAATGGGGGGGGGGGCTCTGTGCAGGCTGCCCAGCCCCAGAGGGGGCCACTTTTCCCCCACAGAGTCGGGGGGGTCTCTGTTCAGTGCGGGGGGGGGACTCTTCCTTTTCCTCCTCCTCCCTCTACTCCCACCCCCACCACTGAGGTGAAGGGAGGGGGTGGGGCTCTATGGAGGCTGCCTGACCCTGACCTCAGCCCCAGTGGGGGACACTCCCCCCTCCCTCACAGAACGGGGGGGAAGTTCTGTTCAGTGCTGGAGAGAAGGAGCGATTCCCCCTCCTCCTCCCTCCGCCGCCATGGGCTGGGGAGGGGAGGTTCTTGCAGTGCTCTCTGGCCTGGCCTAGCCCAGCCAGGGCATGGGGAGTGGCTTTAACGGAGCTGTAGCTAACGGGGGTGGCCCCAGCCCCATCGCCTGGCCTCGCTCAGCCTCAGCTACGGGAACTGCTTGGTGGGGCCGGGTCGGGCAGCGGGGCAGTGGGGGTGGGAGCCCTGGTGCAGCTCAGTGACTGAGAGGCAAGCGTAGCTGGGCAGTTTCTTCCCCTGTCTGTGTGGCTAGCTGCTGGCCAGGCAGAGGCTTATCTGGCCCTGCAGTGCCTCTGAGCAGGCCTGGATAAATAAGTCAGTGCCAGCCAGCTGCTGGCTGCACATGTTAGGCTGTGCTCACTGACAGGGAAAGCAGCTGCCTGGCTGCACTCGCCTCCCCGTCACTAAGCTGCACCTGCTGGGGGTGGCCCCACCCGCATGGCCTGACCTGGCCCCACTAAGTGGCTGCGTTAGCCGGGCTGAGTGAGGCCAGGCCAGGCCAGGCCAGGCCAGGCCAGGCTGCGGGGCCGGGGCCACCCCTGGCAACTACAGCTCTGTTAAAGCTGCTCCCTGTGCCCCTGCTGGGCTGGGCTGGGTCCCTCCTCCCCAGCACTGAATGGAGCCCCCCCTGGGGGGGAGTGTCCCCTTCTGGGCCCAGGGCTGGGCAGCCTCCACAAAGCCCCCACTTTGCACCGCTTGTCGGTGGGAGTGGGGGCAGGGGGACAAGGGGAAAGGGGAAGACTTCCCTCCCAGCACTGAACAGACCTCCCCACTTGCACAGAACCTCCCCCTCCCTGCCCTTTGGTGGCAGGGATGGGGTCAGGGGAAGGAGAAGAAAGGGGAATAGTACCCCACAGCATGAAATAGAACCCTCCTCCCTGCCTCATGTGGGGTTGGGGAAAAGTCCCCATCTGTGGCTGGGCAGCATTGCATGGAGCACCCCTCCTCACCCCTCGCTGGTGGGGGAGAAGCAAGGGGAAGAGTCCCCCTCTGGGGCTGAGCAATGACCTCCATCCCCACCCCACAGCAGTAGGGGCAGAAGGAGGAGGGGGGGAAGAGCCCCACCAACACCAAACAGAACCCTTCTCTGTGCCCTGCGTGGTGGGGGAGGGAGGAAAGGGAAGAGTTCCCCTCTGGGGCTCAGCAGCCCTATGTGTGGGGATTGTTTCCAGCTGTCAGGGAGCCTCTGGGGTGGGCACAGCTCTCCCCTCCTCCTCCGCTCTGCCACCTTGCCACAGCAGACACTCCCTCTTCCCCCACCCTCCAAACCCTGCAAGTCAAGGTGGGAGTTTAAACCCCTCCTCAGTCTAACTCAGACCTGCAGGAGCCTGGCCACACCCCCCACTCAGCTCAGCTTCCCTGTTGGAAGGGAAGAGCTGCTTTAGCACCCCAGGTTTGTGGCCTGAGCCACTGCAGGCATGTGCTGAATGTCTATCCACTTGCAAACTAGTTCACTTTCTGCAGGTTAGACTAACCTGCAAAGGTTGAATCAGTTCAGGCTCCGTTTTTTTGTATGTCTGTCCCTAGCCCCTGTGCCCCAGTAGTGTTCCTAGTGGAAGGGGTGGAGAAGGGCAGGGGATTTAAACAGGGCTCCTGGGCTTGGTGGGAAGAGGCTGAGGCTGTTTAAGCCATGAGGCATGGGAGTGGCTGAAGGAGGCCACTGAGGGTACCTGGTGAAGGTACTACAGGTGAACCCTGTGTGGGCTGCTGCAAGGCCCAGGAACTATGCGCAAGCTGCTGCAAGGCCCAGAGAGACTTTGTCGAGGGCCCCTGAGCCCAGTAACAGAGAACTAGAGATTTTCTTACTAGGGAAAAGGGGCTTCTGGATTGGAAGCCTGTCTGTTTGACGGCAGCATCCCAAATGTTACATCCAGGAGTGGTAGGCAGGGTGGGAATGTGTGTCAGGTGTCAGATAGAGGGAAACAGGCCAGAGTAGGATACCAGGGGTCTATAGGCAGCTGCATGTCTTTTCTTGTCACTTTTACAACACTTTAAAAATAAATTCCACACTGGTGGTGGAATTCTATTTCTCTTTGTATGCTTAAAGGACTGGGGCAGCCCTCGCAGCACCAGCCTCCTGTCATCCAGCAGGCAGATTGGAGGTTAACCCGCACCCCCGGGAGGGCTGTGAGGGCTCTGCTGGACTTGTCCAGGGGGTGGGGGCCCCCGATCTGCCCACCGGATCACACGGCACTGTTCCTTCTCCCCAGTTCCTGCTTGTCAACAGGTTGAGTGCAGTTTCCTAGAAACCTCTGAAGTCTGCACCTATCTCCTTGAAACTTGTCCTCAGAAGGGGCTACCATCCCTGCAAATTTCATCCAAATCAGGCAAGAAATGACAAACTTTTAAGCTGTTTCATGCTTCCCCATTATAGTTTATGGGCGAAACCTTGAAACAGTGTTGGAACAGCAAAACTGTTTCGATGAAAGGAAATGGAACCGTGCTTTCAAAACGAAATGAAACTTGAAATGAAACACTGTTCCATCAAAACATCGAGACGAAAGTCAAAGCGGAATGCTGCTGTTTCACACAGCCCTACTAGTTACAATATAATATGTGCACACTATATTGTGCATAGCTGGAGCATAGAAACTTAAGCATGTAAAATAAGACCTCTGGGTGTGTATCCAAGTGTCTAATCAGATAAATGAACTCACCTTTATTTATTTCCATATGCATGAGCTAGCCTGCAAGGTCATGTTTGTCTCAAGCTCCACAGCTCAGATCATGCTTCGAAGTGGAGGGGAGAGTATGTGTTAACCAATTAGCTCAAAATAAAGAGTGAGACTTTTGTAAGAGGGGGCAAGGCAAGACACCACATTTATTGATTAAGCACTTAGTACACACACACACGCGTGCACACACGCGCACACACAGACACACACACACACACACACACACACACTAGGGGTGTGCAAAATGGGCCCTATTCGATTCGGATTCAGATTTGGCCTGAATCAGGGACAAGTGATTCCATTCGTTGACTCGGATCACTGTCCCCAATTCGATTTGGCCAAATCCATATCTTTAGATTCAATGCTGATTCAGAAAATCAGCGATTCAGCCATAGACACAGCTTTAAATGTTTTTTCTACATACCCCAAGGTAACAGCCATGACTCGTGAATGCTATGATGGTGGGGCAGAGAGAGCGTCCCACAGGAGTGCAGTGGGGACCCTGCATACTTGGCGGTGAACCCAGAAGTGGACTGGAAGTACTTCCGGTCCACTTCCAGGTCTGCTGGGGAGTGGGCTTCCCTCCCCCGCAGCGTGCCCCCCTCAGCTCAGTGATCAGCCATGGGGGGACCCATTGCCCCCCCAGACCCAGGAGACACCAGCCACCGAGCTGGGAGAGAGTGTGAGGGGGACCCCCTGCACGCTCCCCAGCAGACCCAGACGTGGACCAGAAGTGCTTCTGCTCCACTTCTGGGCCTGATGCTGAGCACGCTGGGGACCCCCCATGCTCCTGTGGGACGCCAGCATCACAGCTTTCATAAGTCACCTGGTACCTTGAGGTATGTAGAAAAAACATTTAAAGCTGTGTCTATGTCTGAATCACTGAATCTTTTTGAATCTCTCCGAATAGATTCAGAGAGATTAAAGGGTCTCCTGATTTGATTCAAATTTGGAGATTCAGCCACTGAATCAGGCCAAATCTCCGCCAAATCGAATCAGCAACTGAAGCTTCGCACAGCCCTACCACACACATACCCCAATTTCTATTCTGCACTGGTATACGTTACCAGTCTCACTGGTGCTCGAGTCAACTTAGTGGCCAGCTAAATTGATCATGAGTGAGAACTAGGCTTCTGTCGGTCCGTCTTATCAGGTGAACTGATGCTCCAGAATAATATGCAGAACAGGACCCAAAATCAACATGTCTTGCCCTATCTTTTATAGTCTTGTCAATTTATTTGGTCCTCTGGGCTTTTGCTGTGTTATCATTGTGTTCCTCCTTGAATGTTGATTAATGTTGTTCTCTTGGTGTTCTGGGGCAGATTCTTCTTGTTTTGTTTTTTTATCTGTCTGCATTCTTCAGCCAGTTGCTAACTGGTGTTTTCCTTTTCATAAACACACTTTCACCCATTCCCTCACACATGCAGTATACAAAGGACTAAAAGGGCGAGCACTTATAGATTCATAGATTCATAGATGTTAGGGTCGGAAGGGACCTCAATAGATCATCTAGTCCGACCCCTTGCATAGGCAGGAAAGTGCTGGGAGTGCTGGGTCTAGATGACCCCAGCTAGATGCATATCCAACCTCCTCTTATGTCAAGCTACAGAGCAATACAAAATGGAGTTTCTTAAGGCAGTGCAAAACTCAAGAAAATACACACAAAAAAAGCATCAAGATAATACACAAGATTAAGGCAATAGGCAAAAGTCTATCTCCATGTTATTTACTTACCCTAAAGCTGGTATTTATGCCATTTGCATAACACATGGACTGTATGAGTATATAACTCCCACAGTGCTGGCAGGTTGCTGGAATGACTGTTGTTCCTTCTTTCTTATTGATTTTCTTTCTACCAGAAAGACTTCCCTACAAGAGTGTGAGCAGAGCAAGCACAGACTTTCCTCTACCCAAGAAAGCTCAAAGCTTCTTTTCTTGCTCCTTGGTGCTGTCCTCCTGGGTGCCAACAAGATTATGACTTGCATTCTGGTCCTTTTCTGTAGCAGAGTCTAAGGATGGGCAAAAGGACCACACCCAAAGAGAGGGCAACAGACTGAATTGCTACCCTCTGCTACCCCTGCTTACAGAGGCAGACACTTTGGAGTTGGGAAAGAAAAATTGGGGAGAGTGGGAGGTGAGAATCTGAGAACCATGCCAGGAAGCAGGATAGTGCAGAAGTGTTCCCAGTGAGATTGCAGGACTGAGCTCAGCCTTGTGGGACTTTCAGAACAGTTTTTTTATTGGCTTCTAAAGGAGGGATTGATTGAAAGGGACAGCTCAGATGCTAGGTCAAGGGAGCTGCAGAGGGCAGGGTTATCCCACTGGAGTAATTTGGAAATAACTGTATAGCCTGTAATTCCTAGAATATTTACCCCATCCATTACTGACCACTCCAGTTATGATGTCTGTCATTTACTGGTAAAGTGGAAGTGTTCAGTAGGACTGCAGAACTAGGGAGCAGATCTGTATCCCTGGTCTGCCCTGTAGTATGCACTCCAAATGCTGATAAGGGATGGATGACATGACATATAGTGTGAACAGATGTTGGAGTCACTCTTACAAGGGTTCAGAGAGACATGTGGGACTGACAGCCCTTGTGGGATGGGAGACAATATGTGTGCCCTGGGAGACTGCTTCACATGGGACACTAACTTCCTGCCAGTTCTGCGTCTTCCTGGTGGGCAGCCACTCTATATCAGCATGTGAAGAGT
>NW_005842663.1:606863-611635 GCF_000455745.1 Alligator sinensis | reverse complement strand
TTCCTGAACCCCCTATGCTGAGGGTCCTGAGTGATGTGCAGGGAAACCCTGCTGCATAGTGCTGCTGGAGCTGTAGGGCCCAGGGGTGTAGCTACAGAGGCAAGGTGTGCTGCTCTGCAGAGCATATCAACCATGTCTTGCTACTGTCTCCCAGAGAGTGAGGAGAAACCAGGTCTACTCAGTGTATTGCCAAAGAAGTTGTGGGCATCAGAAGCTGCTCACTCAGAGGTTGACCTGCCAACCACAGCCTCTTCCTGAGCCCTGCCTGTGTCAGTGCCAGGGCCTATTTCCTGCTCCATTAACCTATGCTGAGCAGGCAGGGGAAGGAGGGTGTTGTCAAGTCAGTTCCATTTGCACACAGCACCTCAGGCAGCTTCCTTTCTGAGGTCAGTGCTGATGTGGTTGCTGCTGGGCTGTTGAGTTCCCCTTTGCTTTTGCTTAGCTGCTTCCTGTTCAGAGTATATACCATGACTGCAGCCAGAGCAGGAAGCAGCAGAGTGCAGGCAAGCGTGAGATGCACGCTGAGCCCCTGCAGGCTCCAAGGAGCTAGGAAGCTCAGCTGTCCACTCCTGTGTGCTCCAGTGTCAGGTGCTCTCCCTGCAGGTGAGTGTGCAGATGTAGTGCAGGCTCTGGATCTGTGCTCACCTTTGAACCATCAGAGCAAAGCTATCAGCAAGGTGCCTGTCCTTGGGTTTGTGGGGACTTCTGAGGCTGATCCTTCCCCTTGTGCACAGCACTGGTACTTCAGAGGGCCCAGGAGTGAAGACAGGGAGTACTGCTGCTTGCTTGGGCTGAGAATCTGCTTTTCTTGATGATGAGCCTCCAAACATGTTGGCTCTTTGTCCCTTTAAACTTTCTACCTGTCATCAGGGCAACAGCCCTACACTGCTACTCTGCTGACACAGAGGAGGAGGATTGCTTTGCATGGGCAACTGGTGCCTCCTGATCCTGGGGTGGCACTGATCGCTGACCAGGGGGTGTCCCCCCATAGTGGCCAATTGCTGCCACTGGCGGAAGTACCAGCAACAAACCTGGAAGTGCCGCCGACGCTTCTCTTGGCGCCCCCACATTCTCGGGCGGGGGGAGAGAGGGCAGCACTGGCTGTCGCCCCTCACTCCCCGGCTGGCGAGGGCCAATCTCAGGTGCCTCCCCTATGCGTCGCCTATGTTGCTCTGCATAGGAGCAAAGGTTGCTTGGGCTTCACATAAGCACATGGCCCATCCAGCTGTAGCTGGGGAAGCAGAGCCTTCATTGCCCCAGATTCTCTGATTGGGTTGAAGAGCTCACAGCAAGTTCTTTGGGCTCTAAAGTTTACCTAGAAACAAGCCCTCTCCCAACCCCAGGGCCATGTCCTAGGTATCAACATCTTTAGTTGCGTCTGTTGTCACTTTCTGACTATCTAGCTATGCCTTTTCAATGTACCTTAATATTGCTACAGCAGGCAAGAATGGCTTGAACACATCTCAGCTGGAGCTCCCTGTGTTTTGTCTTGTGTACCTTGTTCCCTTCATGGCCACCATAGTGATGGTGCTAGGCACATTAGAGCCCTGGTTTCACCATGATTTAGAGCACAGTTAGTTTGAGCCAGCGCTGCAGTCAGTCACTTTCTCACAACTGCCCTAGAAGTCTTGGGGTGGCAGCAGGCACAGGAGGGATGTTTTGCTGCATGGAGCTCAGTATGATCATTAGTAATTTCCCACAGTGATAGAGACTTTAAAATCAGCCTCTCCATGAACAGGTGCCGCCCAGCACTGCTGCTTCTGGAGTGTATGTAGCAAAGGCAACCCTTGAGTTTAATTTTGCAAAGAAAGAGCTTATGTTGGCTGCAAAGTTGTGTCACAACATGCACCCTAGCAACATGCTAGCTCTGATGTTTACTACTGGCTTCTCTCTCATTTGCACCCTGACCTGAGATTAGCAAGTGTAACGTTTTCAGTGGTTGCTACTTTCTGTCAGGTCCTTCAGATCCAAATCCTTCAGGCATCAAGAAGTAGATAATTTTAGCTGCAAAAGAAAAGAGGGAAAAAAAAGAACTGAAAGCCAGGAAACTCAGACTCTTACTCAGCTCACTGTGTCACACAGCAATGATCTATCCTGAGATACAAGCAAGAACTGATTCAGATGGTTTGTAAGTCTCTCACAGGGAGAGGGGGAGGATTGTCAGAAGCCTTCGCCTCTACCTCACTTGCCTACATCCTTAGAAGCTTGAAACGGATACAGGTACCTAACTTTTGCCTCCAAATTTTGAAAATCTGCAGCCTCAGTGCTGCAATATCTAGGCTAGTGTCAGTGAAAGTTACATCTGTCCTTGATGCGACTGCCTTGAAGCCCTTTCTCTTTCAGTCTTTTTTTTTGGACACTCAAAGCCTCTTCTTGATTCTGCCCACCTACTGACGTCTAGGGACCTACTTCATTTGTGATTTTTGCTGATTGCATGAGGCCAAGGGAGGTGGTGCTGTCCCCTTCCTTGGAGGTATTTAAAAGGAGATTGGACAAACTCCTGGCTAGGGTCATCTGACCCCAGCACTCATTCCTGCCCATGGCAGGGGGTCAGACTCGATGATCTAATAGGTCCCTTCCGACCCTACCATGAAACTATGATTTCACAGAAACCATGAAATCTGGGCTTGTCCATGACATCTGCAAAATCTGCAAAACCTTAAAAAAAAATGCTCACTTCCCAGTGGGAGCCAGTGGCCCGCACTGCTGGGAGGTGAAGGTGCTGGCTGGCGCGGTGGCATGAAGGGCAGCAGACTAGATGGCGGCTGCTCCCTTGGCCCCCCCAACGTGGCTGAAAGGCAGGATGGCACAAAGGGCAGCCAGCAATCAACATGGTGGCCACCCCCTCATCCATTTCCTTCCCCCCCCCAGCCTCTCCACCAATCAGCACCAAGGGGCAGGCCGCCTCACAGGGCCTCTCTACCAATCAGTGCCAAAGGCAGGGCTGTCGTGAAATGCCTGCAAAATCCGCACCGAGTGGGCTGCAAAAAACCCTTTGTCTTGTGATTTAGGTATGTCCCAATGTGATGCCAGATTCTCCTGAGAAGTGCTTCCTCCAGTAACATTTCCTCGAGTGCTGTTACATGAACTGGGCACTCTGCACATGCTGGGTGTCACCATTCTGTAAAGACAAAGCCAGGGAGAAGTGGCCCATCCCTGCAGCTTGCTGGTTGGTACCGATGTAAGGCTGCTGATGACGTGGGATCCCTGATGAAAACCTGTGTTTGAGGGCTGATGGGCTGACCCCTTCCTCCCACTCTGTGTCTATAGCTACTGGAGGAAAAATCCCACTAATCATAGGAAATCCTCTCACAAACACGTTGGTATTGTATGTGGTGCTTTTCCTTCATGTGTAGTGCTCCTCCTGTGAGAGTCCTATTGCAAGGACTGATGGCATGAAGAATGTTGCTCAGGAAGAAGCTGTGGGCAACAGCAGCTCTATGCCTGGTGTTTCTCCTATGGAAGACTTTCCAGGGCAGGTGTACAGGACACTTTGCCTCGTTGTGTACTTTTGTGGAGTCATCGGGGCCTGTCTCCCTCTTCAAGGCCAAGCTTTGTAGCTGTGCCAGCTGTGTTGCAGATCTCAACAGTTCGGCCTGGTTTAATGAACACTATGATGCAGCTATCAATCCTGTGCTGACTGTGCAAACCCAAGAGATCTCCCCAGATGTTCTGCAGTGGTGGCTGGTGAGTAACAGAATTACATCAGTTCATTCAGGCCCATCATACCATTGCTGCCTGGGCAGAGTCTGTCAGGCTCCCCCAAGGGGCAGGATGAAGGTCAAGCAGTGGAGGAGGACTGGTCAGGGCTCCAGAGTACACGTGGGAGCTCTAAGGACTGCCCCTTCTATTGATCCCTTGAGATCAAGGGCAACAGCTAGGGAGCCAACAGAGATCATGAAGATATCCAATGTTCTGCTTGCACAGGCATTCAGGGATCCTCTTTTCATTTGGGAGGGATTGCTCTGGGAAACAGAGGAAGAAACAGGGAAGAACAGGGATGTTGCCAACATGCCTGCCAGTACCTCTAGTTTGGCTTTCTCCTCAAGTTCTGCTGGCTCCATCTCTCCACTATGAGCAGCTAGCAGGGGGTATGTGGGAGCCTGCATAGAACAGGGGCCCCTGACCTAGTGAAAAAAGATCCTGATTTTTTTGTCAACAAAAAGGGGTGATGATCTTTGCCTGCACCACTGCAAAATGGAGTTTATATTGCATCCCCCTGTGGCAGAGTAAATCAGGGACTACAGTGTCCCCTCTGAGTGCAGCTGTGTTGAAACCTTGCCTCTGAACAGAGATCATTGCCCCTAGCCCAGGGATGGGCAAAATACAGCCTGCGGGTTGGGTCCAGCCCAGCCCAGCAAGGGATTCCATCTGGCCCACAGCCAGGCTCGACTTCCTGGCAGCCCTCATGGCAGTGACTTGCTCTGCCCAGCTGCTGCTGCTGCCAGTCTGTCCCGCACCCACCACTGGGGGTACTGGACGAAGCAGGTGGGTGGGATCTCCATGGAGACCTGCCTGGAACAACCATGGGCAGGCTGTGCTTGGCCAGGCAGATGGGATGAGGCCACAGGGGAACAATATCTGGGAAGGGGATGGATAGGTGGGGGCCGGGGCCACGGCTTGAATCATGGGACAGTGACAGTGCCAGGGCCCAGGGCAGAGCCATGATCTGCTCCCTGCATGTCCCTGACCATAGAACCAGCGCCCATTGTAGGGATGTGCGGGGAGTGGATTGTGGCTCTGCCCTGGGCCCTGGCCCTGTGCTGTCACCC
>NW_005842663.1:583412-606715 GCF_000455745.1 Alligator sinensis | reverse complement strand
CATGGGGTCCCCGGGCCGGTCTCCATGGAGACCCCACCTGCACACCTGCCTGCCGGCTCCATCCAACACCTCTGGCAGTGGGTCCAGGGTGGATGGGCCTGGAGCCAGATAGGACCATTTGCCCCCACCTGTAGTGCTGTTCCAGGTCTCCCCACCATGGTCCCCAGCTTCTGCTGCTCTGGGCCTGGTCAGCATCATCTCCCCCCTCCCAGCCCACCAAAACTCCTTAAGTGGCACTCCAGCCTAAATATTCTCTACCCTTGCCCTAGCTCCTGTCTCTGTGCTATGGATTTGCTCTTATGTCTCTCTCCAGACACAGTGTCTTTTCTCTTGATTCTACAGAAGCTGCAGGGCTCCCAGAGCAGAACCCAGCTCCAGGGAATAATCAGGCACATGTTTGACATTCTCCCATCCCCAGTCACTGGTGTGTGGGACACAGCCGGGTGCAGGACATGTGCGGTGGTGGGAAATTCTGGGAAGCTGAAGGGCTCCAGCCATGGTACAGAGATTGATTCGCACGACTGGGTTCTGAGGTGAGTGGAACAGAGCTGACTCAGGCAGGCATCTGGGACCTGAATCATCCACCTGCTTCACTTACCTCTTCAGTAGGAGCCAGCCCCCAATGCTGGGCTGGCCTTACACACCTTGAGGAGCATGGTATCCTGATGTGGCCTAACTTAGCCATGTGCATCTCTGCCAGTAAGCCCAGGGATGAAATCCCCCAGCAGAGACACAGTTAAGCTTGGACTCAGGACCTAGTACATGGGGTGTTTCCTAGCAGGCTCCTTTCTTAACCAGTGGTGATGGGGGCTAAAAGGAGAAGTTTAAACTGTTGCTGGGCCACCTGGTTACTTAATGGACCAGGGAGAAACTTTCAGGATGTACAGTGGGTATGTGAACAACTCACCCATTTATTCTTGTACCCTCAACCTGTTCCCACCATCCCCTTCACCCTGGCCTATCTAATTTTGCTGAAGGGGGTGTGCCACAATGCTGGGGATTGACACTGCCATAAAATAATTGGCATTGGAGCAACCCCAGTGAGCCCCAGCCATAAAGATAATCACTTCAGCCTGATCTCCAGGCCCCCCAGTTGCTCCCTTGTTGTTAGGCTGTGCCCAGAGCCTGCTGACCTGAATGAGCCCTGCCTGATGCACCCAGGACCATGGTATGTTGCCTGCATTACGTGATTGCAATTTGGTCTCTGATTTCTCTGTTTTACTCCAGAATGAACAGAGCACAGACTGTGGGGTTTGAGAAGGACGTTGGTACAAGAACAACACACCACTTCATGTATCCAGAGAGTGCTATGAACCTTCAGCATGGGGTGCACCTGGTGCTGGTTCCTTTCAAGCTGCAAGACCTGAAATGGGTGACCAGTGCCTTTTCCACAGGGGAGCTCACATTGTATGTAACTGCTTGGCCTAGTGAGGGGCAAACAGCTTGATACAAGGGGGAGGGGGTGAGTCATTCAGGGAGTGCCTTGGGGAGATGACTGGGTATCCTTCCCTGGCTCCCCAGAAGCAAGACTTGGGGTCATGTATTTCCTGTAGGGGGTGCTGTTCTTTCTCTGAGGAACCTGGGATCCTCCCAGATAGGAAAATTTGAGGTAGCCCTCAGGTTTGGGAGTGGGACATTGCTACAGGCAGTGGCCCTCCTAGAAGCAAAGAGAACAGTTCCTATGGGCATAACTCATCCTTGGAGCTGGGATATGGGATGTCCTCAAGCTGTAGCATGCAGGAATGGCTTTGAAGCCTCCCCAGTGTTGGGACAGTAGATAAAACAGTAGCTGCAGATGGGGGAGGGGAGGAAGAGGAGAGGCGGGGATGTGCCTCTGAGCAGGATGGAGAAGAGGGAAAAACTCCCCAGAGCTTCCGGGGTGTGATCCAATCCAAAAGGGGAGTATAGCCATATCACTGCACCCCATCTGGATTAGCTCCTGCCTTTTCCAAGGAGATAAGGACTTTGGAATCCCACTGGAAGAATGGATACCCAATGCCAGGATAAAGCATGGAGTGCCTCTGGAACACTCCCTTCCCTATAGCAGGGTCATAGATGCAGTGTCTGTAGGGGGCACAGTCCAGACATTCTGTTCAACTTGCGTGACCAAGACCAAGAAAGTGGTAAAGGACAAAATTGTTTAAAACCAGAACCATTTAAAAAGGTGCACGGCAATTTACACAGAGAAAGGGGAAGTGGTGAATATAAATTCTAATATTCCTGGATCTAGTCAATGATCTTGCAACCAGATAAGATGCACAGATAGATTGCTGGGCTAGCCTACAGTTTTACAGAGGGCCTAACTGTAAGCCTAACTTCTGTTCCATATCTCACTCTAAGCAGATTCCTGGAGCACCAGCGGCAAAGCAGCTTTGGCCCTTGGGGATGGGGGACAGTCTGGTTGTGCTTCATCCTAGCAAGGAAGCTAGGAGACATTGTAGAAGCCAGGCGGCGCCTCCCTTGGCCCCCCCAACGTGGCTGAAAGGCAGGATGGCACAAAGGGCAGCCAGCAATCAACATGGTGGCCACCCCCTCATCCATTTCCTTCCCCCCCCCAGCCTCTCCACCAATCAGCACCAAGGGGCAGGCCGCCTCACAGGGCCTCTCTACCAATCAGTGCCAAAGGCAGGGCTGTCGTGAAATGCCTGCAAAATCCGCACCGAGTGGGCTGCAAAAAACCCTTTGTCTTGTGATTTAGGTATGTCCCAATGTGATGCCAGATTCTCCTGAGAAGTGCTTCCTCCAGTAACATTTCCTCGAGTGCTGTTACATGAACTGGGCACTCTGCACATGCTGGGTGTCACCATTCTGTAAAGACAAAGCCAGGGAGAAGTGGCCCATCCCTGCAGCTTGCTGGTTGGTACCGATGTAAGGCTGCTGATGACGTGGGATCCCTGATGAAAACCTGTGTTTGAGGGCTGATGGGCTGACCCCTTCCTCCCACTCTGTGTCTATAGCTACTGGAGGAAAAATCCCACTAATCATAGGAAATCCTCTCACAAACACGTTGGTATTGTATGTGGTGCTTTTCCTTCATGTGTAGTGCTCCTCCTGTGAGAGTCCTATTGCAAGGACTGATGGCATGAAGAATGTTGCTCAGGAAGAAGCTGTGGGCAACAGCAGCTCTATGCCTGGTGTTTCTCCTATGGAAGACTTTCCAGGGCAGGTGTACAGGACACTTTGCCTCGTTGTGTACTTTTGTGGAGTCATCGGGGCCTGTCTCCCTCTTCAAGGCCAAGCTTTGTAGCTGTGCCAGCTGTGTTGCAGATCTCAACAGTTCGGCCTGGTTTAATGAACACTATGATGCAGCTATCAATCCTGTGCTGACTGTGCAAACCCAAGAGATCTCCCCAGATGTTCTGCAGTGGTGGCTGGTGAGTAACAGAATTACATCAGTTCATTCAGGCCCATCATACCATTGCTGCCTGGGCAGAGTCTGTCAGGCTCCCCCAAGGGGCAGGATGAAGGTCAAGCAGTGGAGGAGGACTGGTCAGGGCTCCAGAGTACACGTGGGAGCTCTAAGGACTGCCCCTTCTATTGATCCCTTGAGATCAAGGGCAACAGCTAGGGAGCCAACAGAGATCATGAAGATATCCAATGTTCTGCTTGCACAGGCATTCAGGGATCCTCTTTTCATTTGGGAGGGATTGCTCTGGGAAACAGAGGAAGAAACAGGGAAGAACAGGGATGTTGCCAACATGCCTGCCAGTACCTCTAGTTTGGCTTTCTCCTCAAGTTCTGCTGGCTCCATCTCTCCACTATGAGCAGCTAGCAGGGGGTATGTGGGAGCCTGCATAGAACAGGGGCCCCTGACCTAGTGAAAAAAGATCCTGATTTTTTTGTCAACAAAAAGGGGTGATGATCTTTGCCTGCACCACTGCAAAATGGAGTTTATATTGCATCCCCCTGTGGCAGAGTAAATCAGGGACTACAGTGTCCCCTCTGAGTGCAGCTGTGTTGAAACCTTGCCTCTGAACAGAGATCATTGCCCCTAGCCCAGGGATGGGCAAAATACAGCCTGCGGGTTGGGTCCAGCCGAGCCCAGCAAGGGATTCCATCTGGCCCACAGCCAGGCTCGACTTCTTGGGGCCGGGGCCACGGCTTGAATCATGGGACAGTGACAGTGCCAGGGCCCAGGGCAGAGCCATGATCTGCTCCCTGCATGTCCCTGACCATAGAACCAGCGCCCATTGTAGGGATGTGCGGGGAGTGGATTGTGGCTCTGCCCTGGGCCCTGGCCCTGTGCTGCAGAGCCATGATCTGCTCCCTGCATGTCCCTGACCATAGAACCAGCGCCCATTGTAGGGATGTGCGGGGAGTGGATTGTGGCTCTGCCCTGGGCCCTGGCCCTGTGCTGTCACCACTTTGTGATCCCAGCCCCAGCCTCAGCCCTGCCAGTCTGTCCCACTCCCAGACCCCGCTCCCTGTCTGCCTGCTGCTCCATCCCACCTGTCTGGCTGAGTGCACACTACCCATGGGGGTCCCAGGCCGGTCTCCATGGAGACCCCACCTGCACACCTGCCTGCCGGCTCCATCCAACACCTCTGGCAGTGGGTCCAGGGTGGATGGGCCTGGAGCCAGATAGGACCATTTGCCCCCACCTGTAGTGCTGTTCCAGGTCACCCCACCATGGTCCCCAGCTTCTGCTGCTCTGGGCCTGGTCAGCATCATCTCCCCCCTCCCAGCCCACCAAAACTCCTTAAGTGGCACTCCAGCCTAAATATTCTCTACCCTTGCCCTAGCTCCTGTCTCTGTGCTATGGATTTGCTCTTATGTCTCTCTCCAGACACAGTGTCTTTTCTCTTGATTCTACAGAAGCTGCAGGGCTCCCAGAGCAGAACCCAGCTCCAGGGAATAATCAGGCACATGTTTGACATTCTCCCATCCCCAGTCACTGGTGTGTGGGACACAGCCGGGTGCAGGACATGTGCGGTGGTGGGAAATTCTGGGAAGCTGAAGGGCTCCAGCCATGGTACAGAGATTGATTCGCACGACTGGGTTCTGAGGTGAGTGGAACAGAGCTGACTCAGGCAGGCATCTGGGACCTGAATCATCCACCTGCTTCACTTACCTCTTCAGTAGGAGCCAGCCCCCAATGCTGGGCTGGCCTTACACACCTTGAGGAGCATGGTATCCTGATGTGGCCTAACTTAGCCATGTGCATCTCTGCCAGTAAGCCCAGGGATGAAATCCCCCAGCAGAGACACAGTTAAGCTTGGACTCAGGACCTAGTACATGGGGTGTTTCCTAGCAGGCTCCTTTCTTAACCAGTGGTGATGGGGGCTAAAAGGAGAAGTTTAAACTGTTGCTGGGCCACCTGGTTACTTAATGGACCAGGGAGAAACTTTCAGGATGTACAGTGGGTATGTGAACAACTCACCCATTTATTCTTGTACCCTCAACCTGTTCCCACCATCCCCTTCACCCTGGCCTATCTAATTTTGCTGAAGGGGGTGTGCCACAATGCTGGGGATTGACACTGCCATAAAATAATTGGCATTGGAGCAACCCCAGTGAGCCCCAGCCATAAAGATAATCACTTCAGCCTGATCTCCAGGCCCCCCAGTTGCTCCCTTGTTGTTAGGCTGTGCCCAGAGCCTGCTGACCTGAATGAGCCCTGCCTGATGCACCCAGGACCATGGTATGTTGCCTGCATTACGTGATTGCAATTTGGTCTCTGATTTCTCTGTTTTACTCCAGAATGAACAGAGCACAGACTGTGGGGTTTGAGAAGGACGTTGGTACAAGAACAACACACCACTTCATGTATCCAGAGAGTGCTATGAACCTTCAGCATGGGGTGCACCTGGTGCTGGTTCCTTTCAAGCTGCAAGACCTGAAATGGGTGACCAGTGCCTTTTCCACAGGGGAGCTCACATTGTATGTAACTGCTTGGCCTAGTGAGGGGCAAACAGCTTGATACAAGGGGGAGGGGGTGAGTCATTCAGGGAGTGCCTTGGGGAGATGACTGGGTATCCTTCCCTGGCTCCCCAGAAGCAAGACTTGGGGTCATGTATTTCCTGTAGGGGGTGCTGTTCTTTCTCTGAGGAACCTGGGATCCTCCCAGATAGGAAAATTTGAGGTAGCCCTCAGGTTTGGGAGTGGGACATTGCTACAGGCAGTGGCCCTCCTAGAAGCAAAGAGAACAGTTCCTATGGGCATAACTCATCCTTGGAGCTGGGATATGGGATGTCCTCAAGCTGTAGCATGCAGGAATGGCTTTGAAGCCTCCCCAGTGTTGGGACAGTAGATAAAACAGTAGCTGCAGATGGGGGAGGGGAGGAAGAGGAGAGGCGGGGATGTGCCTCTGAGCAGGATGGAGAAGAGGGAAAAACTCCCCAGAGCTTCCGGGGTGTGATCCAATCCAAAAGGGGAGTATAGCCATATCACTGCACCCCATCTGGATTAGCTCCTGCCTTTTCCAAGGAGATAAGGACTTTGGAATCCCACTGGAAGAATGGATACCCAATGCCAGGATAAAGCATGGAGTGCCTCTGGAACACTCCCTTCCCTATAGCAGGGTCATAGATGCAGTGTCTGTAGGGGGCACAGTCCAGACATTCTGTTCAACTTGCGTGACCAAGACCAAGAAAGTGGTAAAGGACAAAATTGTTTAAAACCAGAACCATTTAAAAAGGTGCACGGCAATTTACACAGAGAAAGGGGAAGTGGTGAATATAAATTCTAATATTCCTGGATCTAGTCAATGATCTTGCAACCAGATAAGATGCACAGATAGATTGCTGGGCTAGCCTACAGTTTTACAGAGGGCCTAACTGTAAGCCTAACTTCTGTTCCATATCTCACTCTAAGCAGATTCCTGGAGCACCAGCGGCAAAGCAGCTTTGGCCCTTGGGGATGGGGGACAGTCTGGTTGTGCTTCATCCTAGCAAGGAAGCTAGGAGACATTGTAGAAGCCAGGGACATAGAAAAGAGAAAACCAGGGAGACATTACTGAACTCATGATCATTTGAAGATGGACTTTGCTCTGAATGCTATTTCCATTTCTTTTACAGCACATACACAAAAGTCAAACAGTTTATTAAAGCTGACAGAAGCAAGGTAAGATGCGTAAGGGGCCCAGCCAGCAATTCACAGTCAGCATGTTTACCTTATAGATTTCATAGACATTAGGGCTTGAAGGGACTTTGTAAGATCATCAGGTCTATCCCCCTGCCCAACGGGCAGGGTGTCAGCTGGGGTCAAAGGATCCCAGCAAGATAAGTATCCAAAGGTTTCTTGAATGAGTCCAGAGTAGGTGCTTGTACCACCACTGGGGGGAGTCTATTCCAGGCCTTGGGGGATTGAACAGTAAAGAAATTTTTCCTTATGTCCAGCCTAAAACGGTCTTGCAGGAGTTTGTGACCATTGGACCTTGTCATCCCCTGGAGTGCTTTGGTGAACAGGTGTTCTCCCAGATCCTGATGCACACCCCTTTATGTACTTATAGCCTGCCACCAAGTCACCCCTGAACCTGTGCTTCTCCAGGCTGAAGAGTCCCATAGCTCATAGCCTTCATAAGGGCTGTTCTGTCTGAGCATGTGCGTGGCTCTCCTCTGGACTCTCAAGTGTCTCTATGTCCTACTCCAGGTCCTGTGTCTGAGTAGGGGGCAGGGGTAAAGGCTTCCTTTTTTCCCCCTTTTTTTGCCTTTTTTTGTTGCCTTTTTTGCCTTCCTTATTTTTCCTTTTTTTTTGCAAACCTTCAGCACTCCTTTAAGTTGTTTGCTGAAAATTTGGAGATTTTTCACACAGTAACTCCAGCTCTGAGGAGACTTTCTCTGAGAAAGTCCTAAAGGATACTCTAAAATGGCCATAGAAAAGTGCTAAAGCCTCCTTTGCCTGGAAGTACCTCACCCCATGTCTATAAATTGGATCCTGGCTAATGGCAGCTTTGCAAAGTTTCTTCCAAACTGTATCTGCAGGATTGTTAAAGTTGTTTAACAGCAAGTGTGGGCCAAGGGTCCATCAGAAGCACTAGAAGCTCAGTGAGTCAACCAGCAACCTGGTCAAGTCTGTCAGAGTTTGCGTGAATCTTGCTACTTCTCCATTTCTAAGCAGTCTGCAACCTTCTACAGAAGCAGTTTCTGGCTCTCCACACTGCCCTGGGCAGAACGTCCAGCTACTTTGGCAGTACTTGGGAACAGTCCAGGTACCAGAGTATGGCCAGAACCAATCAAACAGGAAGTGCCCAGGCCATGCTGGTTCTCATGGAGGCAGGAGAGGGGATTGGTGCAGCACCTTGAAAGTCAGTCAGGAATGGTTTTTTTTTGTCTGGAAAGCATTCTTCTTCAGCTGGCAGAGCACCACTTGCCTTCAGAGAAATCTGAGATGCAGTCCTTAAACTTAGAGCTGACTAGTGCAACACATCTCTCTCTGACTCCACTTTCCAAGGATCCCCCATTGTCCTTTCCAGGGTAATAAGCCTTTCTTAGTAGGCTTATGCTCAACCGTGCAGCATTCAAGGGGGAAAGTGCACCATTACCCACTGAGGACAACTGACTGTCACTTCTGAGGTGGGAAAGCATATGAGTTGTGGCCGTAAGCAGGGGGTGGAGGGTGTCAATGTCACTCCTGCCATTTCCCAGCTCACTGGAGGAGCTTGTGATGGCTGTGGCCAGATTTTGCTGTGTAATAGGATGGAAGAATCTAAATTGGCCCTTCTCTGTTTCCCTCCTTCCAGGTGCTAATACTGAACCCTGCTTTTCTCAAATACATCCATGACAATTGGACACAACACCATGGGAAGTATCCATCCACTGGTTTGACAGCTTTGCTCTTCGCCTTGCACATTTGTGATCAGGTGTGTGTGATGGGAGGGGTAGCAGTGACAAAGCCGACTGTCTGTGACAGATCATCTAGAGACAGGCCAAACCTGTGATCTAAGAAGGGCCAGGGAGCAGACACCAGGCTTAATGTCCATGACAGGGACTGGGAATCAGTGCAGCTCACACAGACCCAAATGTGCATATAGTACTCTCTCCCCACGCTGTCACCTGTGGTCCCAACAGCTGGCAGTGTGGCAGGGGGCTGTCTGGAGGCCAGTCACAACATTGGCTTGCCCACCTGTCTAGGGCAGTCTGCCCACCTGACTCTCCTACCATGCCTTTGTTGGAATTAAATAGCTGTTCATAGGCAGGAGGCTGCCCATTTATTGCCCTGATGCCAAGGGTGTAATACACGACTCCAAACCACTCCTACACCATGTCCCATGCCTCGCAGATGGCATCCAGATCTACTGTTACTTCCCCGACTCCTTAGCCAGGCCACACACAGCCTCTGGCCCAAACTTGGCTTCAGGCATCCTCAGACATACCTTGGCCACATGACCCCCCACTGGTGCCTCTACTCTGGCCAGCCTATGTGCAGTCTTTCAGGCCCCCACACACCCTACTCTACGTAGCCCCCGGCTTTCACTCTACCCTCTTACTGGGGTTTCTGGACCTTCAACCTCTCGGGCCTCAGGTGTCTGTCAACATGCCTGGATCCTAATCTGTCCCCTCTGTGGGGTTACCCACCAGATGGTGGGGCCTAAGGTTATACAGCACCCCATACTTGCCTTTTACTGGGGAAGCACAGGTGTGGCATTTTGTGGAGACCGCCCTGCCACAAGCAGCCCCACCACATCATCCAACCCCAGGAGGGTGTAGTTTCAGGTCTTACCCAGGACCAGGAACCTCCTCCATCCCCATAGTTCCTACCCCGACCTCCAGGTGTTCTGGGAGCTGCAGGCTGAGCAACTTCGCTCCTCTGGCTCCCTAGATGTAACTGCCAGCTCTGCTCTTAGGGCCTGGGCTTAGCCTAGCCCTCCTCCAATCCACTGGACCCCTTTTGGTCATGTGACCAGCAGCTACTCAGAGCCTGCCTGAAACCTCTTAAAGTGGCAGGCACAACCTGTGTTCTGCCATGCAGAGCAAAATACACATTTAATTCCTAGGGGATTAGAACTATTGAGAAGAGCAGTGTCATTTTTTTCCCACAACTCAAGATGGTTCTGCTATTCTAGTGAGAGCTGCCACTTCACTGTTATGCCCACTGCTATTGTAATATTGGAGGAAGAAACATCATTGGCCATTAACTTGCACAGGAGAGGCTGGAATGCAACATAGTGATTGTAGGGTAAATTTTATTTATTTAAATGTTTTTTGTCAGTGGAGGCCTTGGGGCTAATTTAATGTAAAAGTGTCATATTTACCCCACAAGTGGAGGGTTCTCTACCACACATGAAGGTTTCTACTTATGTCTCTTCACTCATGGCAGCAGATTGATAAGACAAAGCTTTCTTCAATGTTAATGCACTTTTACCAGCTGAAAAATATTTTATAAGGATTCCTGTGTATAGCTAGTCAGGTCATACCTCTACCTTCCCTCTTGCCCTGTTTTTTCTTCAGATTTATCCTCAAACCACAACTTAACCACTTGCTAATACACAAAAGGGTTAACATACTCAAACAGTTTTGCCCCACCGCACCATGCAGCCAACATTCCCATCTTATGTCTCTAGTTCAAGAGCCCATCTAGCCAGAGCAGAACAGGATTTTCTACCCTGCAACTTTCCTGTCAGCAGAGCAAGTCGCTTGATTTCTGGGCAGTAAGCATCAACCAGCAACATTTGTGTGCATGTATGTGCAGGTCTCAGTGTTTGGATTTGGTGCAGACAGCAACGGGAAATGGCACCATTACTGGGAGGAGAACCGCTTCTCTGGGGCATTCCGCAGGACTGGAGTTCATGATGCTGACTTTGAGCTCAGCCTCATCAAGAAACTGGTTGCTGAAGGCCAAATCTCATTGTACAACTAGTGAAGGAACAACTCCAATGCCTCTGTCCTGGCTGCCCTCTACAATTCCCACTGGCTAAGCAGCATTCCTTTCCCTATAGTGCTCATCAGTTCTAGTGCTGGAAAGATCTCTCTTCTGTGTAGATGGCTCACATTGCTGTTAATGATTGGTACAGGGATAAGAGTTGAGCCCTCAAAAACCCATGACAAATTTGCTTCCCAATGGATTGCACAGGAATAGCATTTTTGGGACTAGAAACTATTTAAATACATCATGTAGCACATGCAATTGTCAGGTTCCCTATACACGTAACAGAATAACATGCAGGCAGACAGGCTGGCAGCCCCATCCATAGTTAGTTGTCTGATGCTTCCCATTTTAAGGCCCTCTTTCAGGCCTTAAAATCTTCCACTGTTTGGTTGGAAACTTGCCTCATGCTATGTGTGCGTGCACACGTGCATGCACGCACACACACACATGCACACACACTCTCTCTCTCTTCAGCAAAATGCTTTGGCCATTTCTCAGAATGAAGTTTGTGGCCAACATTAAAAGCCAGCCTTCTACCTGATTAATTGAGCATTGCTACTAATTTGGAGAAGGGCTTTATGGATTGCCTTAGAGCCAGGGATGTGCCATTTTTCACAACAACTAACCCAAGTTTCAATAGTTTATGAGACTTTGAAAAGCCCTAGTTTGCACACATTTAATAGTCCTGCTAAAGATTGGCTGAGAAATTCTGGGAAGCTTCCTGGTTGCAGGGGCTGAGTAAGACATGCCCTATAACTCAGGGGCGGGCAAAATACAGCCTGCTTGCTGGATCTGGCCTACCAAGTGATTTCATTTGGCCTGCGGGTGGGCCCACACTGAGCCCTGCAGTGTGCTGCGCTCCCACCCTTGTATGCAGGAAGGCCCTGGCCCTGGCCGTGGCCAGCACGCACAGCTTCTGGGTGGGACTGCTGCTACTACTGCTGCAGATGCCTGGGGAACTATCACGTCTCAGCCTCTTGTTGGTTCAGATCAAGCGTACTCCTGTGCTTGCCTGGCAGGGGGAAATACCATGGTCACCATGGTGGCTTTCTAGTTGCACCTGGGGAAGACCACTCTGCTGGCATGGGATAGTACCTGCATAGGTAACGCATAATTAACCTTGACTTTATGACCACTTTATGGAAATGGGAGACTCCTCCCTAGCTTGCTCCTGAGGACTAATGGCTAAGGGCAAACTCAGGAGCATCTGATTCCCAAGCCTCCGGGTTTGGGCCTGCAAATAGGATGACCACCAAAGGATTTGGGAATATCTGAAGCCCCAGGTGGGGTAGAGGATGTTGGCTGGTAGTAGAGCCACTTATGGTTCTGGACTGACTCATGAATGTGGAATCTAATTTGGCTTGGTATACAGAAAATTTAAATTAAAAAACAAACAAACCCTGCTTGGCTCCCCACCTCTTGTGGGTCCTTCACCTGACACTGCTGCAGCGCTCTGGGCAACAAGTAGGGAAGCAAAGGCGGGTGTGGGGAAATCGCAGCTGGGCAGGAGTAAAGGGCCAGTGGAAGTGTGGAGCCCAAGGCATGGGGCCTGCACTTAGCAGGAGCGCAGAGCCTGGGTCAGTCCATTCCATCATGCAGATCTCCCTGTGGTTCACGTACAGCTCCTGGGACCCATACCACCAGAGGGAAGCCCTGCGTGGTGGAGCTGACAGCTTCCCCATCTTCCTGCCACCACATGCAGCTCCCAGGACTCTGCTGGAAATGGCAGGGAGCCCTGTGCGATGGAACCTGGCTGGCTTGGTCTCATTCCCTGCTTCCCAGCAGAGTCCTGACAGCTGCACATGGCAAAAAGGAGTGGGGCCAGGCTGCCAGCTCTATCACATGGGGCTCTGCCCTGTGGCGCATGGCTCTGGCCAGGTCCCAGAAGCTGCATGTGAACTGCCTGGAGCCCTGCACGATAGAACTGGGTTGACCTGGTCCTGCTGCCACATGCAGGTCCTGGAACTAGCCAAAGCCATATGCCACTGGGGAGCTCCACCAGCGTGGGCCATGAGTGCCCCAAGAGCCTGCCTCCTGCTGCTGCTGCTTGCAGCAGGGGCTGTGCACCATTGGGGGGGCACACCCCCACCCCACCATAACCACACCCACATCCCCCACACCCCAGCTATGCCCCTTCACAGCTCCCCACAAACCCCACACCCCCCCACATCCCTCCACACAGCTCCCCCCACAAACCTCACACACCCACACCCTCCCCAACACCACCCCCACAAAATATACAAACATAAGATTTTATTTTCAGGTATTATGCAATCGCCTCTATATATACTTTGCAAACGCATGTAAATCAGGACATTTTTTTGGGAAAAAAAATTAAAACGTCATAGTAACTCTTTGATTTTTTTTTATTATATGATTTTTTTTTTCTGGTTCCAAGATAACAACCCCTCTACCTCCCAAAAGGAATACTTCTGCGCAAGGAGAGGGACTTCTGGTGGCAAAGGTCAGGGTTTAGGGATGGGACTTCTGGTCCCAAGATGGCAAGAAGGGGGTGAGGCACCTGTCAAGGTGGGGTTACCCTTGCGGCCCTCAACAACTCACCAAAACTCATTAAATGGCCCTCTAGCTTAAATAATTGCCCCCACCCCCCATCCCCTGCTATAACTGCTACTCCCAGCTACTGGGGTTAGGTGGGGGAAGGAATGGGTGGGAAGGGCTCCTGTGGTATAGGGCATTGAAATTGGACACTAGTATATAGGCTCACCGCCCTTCAATGTAAATGTGACAGGTGAGCGGGACTGGAAGTCCCGCCCCCTTAGCCCTGCCCCTTTTCCCCATGTATGGCACGTGACATCACCAGCCCCACCCCGACCCCAGTCACATGGTGTGTGACATCAGCAACTCCACCCCCAACCCCCAGTCATGTGATGTGTGACATCAGCAACTCTGCCCCCAACCCCCCAGTCACGTGGTGTGTGACATCAGTAACTCCGCCCCCACCCCCAGTCACGTGGTGTGTGACATCAGCAACTCCACCCCCACTCCCCCAGTCACATGGTGTGTGACACCAACACCACATGGTCCATGACATCCGAAGGACAGCCCATGCAGACCCCCAAAGCCCAACTGCTCATGCTGCAAGAACTACCCTAGATCACATGGTGCAGTTATGGTCCATCAGGTCCCAGACTGCTCCAGCCCCTGCCGGAGCACAGGCATGGCCTATGGGGTGGCAGGGTGGTGGTGTGACCCCTCTAACAACCCACCCCACCACCCCCAACCAATTGGCGGGGGGTTCAGAGGCCTCAGACCTCCCAAGAACAACGCTGAACCAATTGGAATGAGTAGAGGGGGTGGGATTTAGGCGGCAAACCCCACCAGGTCTATCTGCTTTCCCAAACGACCCCTCTGTTTATCTGAGACTGTGCTAAGGCAAGCAGGAGTGGATATGGATTCTTTCACAATGCCTGTAGGCCCACTCACTACAACTGCAAGACAGCCTTATAGAAAGCGTTACCATAGAAATAGTTTTGAGGAGGAGACCCAGCTTCTTGTCCAAAGGCTCTTTGAGACACCTGACCCTGTTCGGGAAGACCCAATGAACAGGCAAATGGAGAAGGCCCAGGCCCTTGAAGCAGACGTTGAGAATTTAGAAGATAGTATCTTTGTGCCAGAACCTGCATGTGACGTAGAGGTCATCGCAGAGGAGAGTCCGGTAAGAGACTTGGAGCATGGTTGTGGGGGCACTTGGGTTTTGAGGGTATTGGTTTGGGTTCACTTTATGGCATGTGCATGTTTGGAAGTAGCTAAGGACTGATTAAACAGCAGCTAACTAACAAAGTCCTTTATTTGAACTCCTTTGCAGTTAGATGAAGCTTTTTTAATGACTCCAGAAAACCTACTCACCAGTACACTAGAAGGAAGTGTATGCTTCTGCAGAGAACAAAGACCTGATGATGCTGAAGAGTTCAGAAGACAGCTAGGCATTGAATCAACAGATCCAGTTACAGCTCATGAACGTAAAGTCTTCATGAAGTCTCTTGTTCGTGTTTCCTTTTATGGCATAATGAAATACTGCTTGAGGAAGAGACTTTTTGACCTATGCTGGGGGTGCACATTTGACCTAGAGGGTCAAGAAGCCCATGAATGTATTACTTGGTTAGATGAAGACATAAATCAAATAATTCAGGAACTTTGCCAGGAAATATGTCTTGATAGCATTTTCAATGCTGTTACAGCCATTGGGTTTGCCTGCCAGGAACATTCTCAGAATTACTGAGAAACATTTAATTCAGGTTAGAGAGCTTCTAAACACTGTGTATTCTGCAGAAGATCCTAATGCTGCCCTTCAAGATTTGATCACTGAGGAAGATAAAACACTCATACCTCATATTGAATGCTTAATTGGTACTAGAGATTATAAAACCTTGCTTAAGAGAGGGGCTTAGCAAAAACAGTTTAAAATGGGGGGGGAGGAGGGGCTTATATCTTTTGCTGATTTTGGTGGGAGGCTAGGGATGTGGGATCATAAAGCAGATCAACAGTTTTCTACATCTAATGTAGATTAGCATTTGCTTTAGTGTCTTGGATCTCTAATCACATACATATAGGGTTTTTTGTAAAGATAAAACCAATGAGACTTAATGGTCACTAGAAATGATAAAAAACCCTTCTTAGGAGAAAATTTTTGATGGAAATAAAGACTGAATTAAAAAATATATATTCTCACAGCTTGTGTATGGTATGGGGGTGGTGGGGGTGTGTGTTATAAAGATAAACCAGACCACAAAAAAAAAAAAAAGATGACCATTGTGTTCAGAGCTCTTCCTGTTTTAAGACTAAAGGAGTTATCTTTTACCAAAAGGCCTGCTGTAAAGATAAGGCCGACAAGGCATAATGGTCATGGGAAATGATAAAAAACACTTCTTAGAAGAAGGTTTAACAAAATAAATCAGTAAATATAAAAGTTTTTGATGGAAATAAAGACCGAATTTAAAAATATATATTCTCACAGATTGTGTATGGTATAGGGGTGGCAGGTGTGTATCATAAAGATAAACCATAGCAGAAAAAAAAAGCTGACCGGTGTGTCCAGATCTCCACGTTTTAAGACTAAAGGGGTGGAGTTGTCTTTTAGTGGTGACTATTTTAAAACAGTTATATTTTACTTTATACATACAGTATTTTCCTTTATTATTTAATTTTTACTAATTATTGTATCATTTCATTTATATTACAGAGAGCTTATCAAGTGGGGAAGCCCCGTGCAATTTTACCACAGCAAGGTAAAAATTATTTTAAAATGGTGGGTTATTTGTGGCTGTGTTACTATAATCACACTAAGTTATAACAATTGTTTGTAATAGTTTGTTTTCAAACAGAACCTCTTCTTCTAAAATAGAAGAGCAGAGCAAACACATACAGTCATGTTTTTATCCAGTAGTAAAAGGTAATTTTTCTGAAATCAGCTTCTGAAACTTTTATGTGTTTCTTGTGGGAGGAGAAGCTGTGTGTAGGGGTTAAGCAAATTTTAAATTTGTAGTGTGTAAGGAAAGTGAATTCTCAATGCTGGGATGTAAATTTTATATTTCCTAAGTGATCACATGCACCACTCCCGAAGAAGAGTGGGGGCTGGGGCAGAGACCTCTAAAAGCACAAGCAAAAATCCCCAGAAATGCTCAGCCTGCAGATCATAATACCCAAGGATCAGAAGACCACCGGGACAGAACAGAAGGGTACGAGTCCTCAGAGGAAAACATGCCACCTACCTCTGAGAAAATCATATGTAAAAAGACGATTCACACCCCCAAAACAGGTGATCTGGGCCCCATGAATAAGAAACCCAGGACTGATTGCTCGCACAATTTAGAGAAAGAAGAGAGTCTCTCTCTCCTTTTTTGAAAGATCATGATTATTGTGAAAAAAGAGGGGGATTTGGGGTGGTGCTGGCAGGCGTATACATCTCAGTAAGAAAGAGTGTGCAGAGCACTTTGAAAGATCATGATTACTACCAGAGCAAAAGAGTAAATTTTACTCAGAGAGGAGGTAGTCTGTGTAATTCAGACAGCAGTCGTGGCCTGTATCATAAGAGCGGGGAGTCATGGTAAACGTGGGGGTAAGAATGGGTGGCGAACCAGCAAGTGGCTTGTGGGACGAAAAGTAAGGCCCTGGTTAAAGAGGAGCATGGGGAAGGCTAAACACCAGTTGAAAAAAAAAAAGAGATCCCCTAGGATCCCCCAAACACTTCTCCTCCTTTCAGTGCTGACCCTTCACCAGAACCCCCAGAGCCAGAGAGGGGAGATGGTGACTATAATTTAGGAAGCCCTTTAGAGGGCCCCTCAAATGTTCCCAGACCACCCAGGCCTCCCCCACCACCAAGACCTGAAGGGTTGGAGAATTGGGATAACGAATCTGGTGTGGAAGACAGTTTAGAGGACCCCTCAAGTGCTCCCTGGTCTCCTGAGTCAGCAGAGGATGTTTTACCGGACGTACATATGGTGCGGGTGAGAAGGCAAGAGTGGTCTGTAGCCAGGTTTGGAGGCATGAGGTACACTGAGGAGTTCTGTTTTGTGAATCTGGAGTGTGTGCCATTACACATGGCATACGAAGCCATAAGCAGAGGGGTAGAAGAAATTGTAGCAGCACTCCACCAGAGATTCATGGGCATTGACTATGCCCAGTTACGTATTCAGGCAAACTGTTTATACTCTCGAACTATTAATTTAAACAAGATGACCCCCAGAGCTGTTTTTAGAGTGGTTCAGTAATCTGTTACAAAGCCAGACAGAAATATTGTTCGATTTGACGTTTTGGCTGGTTGTGGTCTTTGTGAAAGGCCGGGGAGGTGGAAGCCGTAGAGTTATAAGCTCTATCCCCTATTCCCAGAACATTACCAAAAAGAGAAAGTATTTAATTGACTTGAATACCTATGATACTAACTGTGCTTTGCAGGCAGTCTATTGGCTATTACCAAACGTAGAGGGGCCAGAGATGTCGAACTGCTAGATGGTGCCAAAGAACTGCATAGGAAATTAGGCATATCTATATATCAAAAGTTTATGCTCCATCAAGTACTTCTGTTTGAAGATCTTGAACAGGTTAACATTCACATAGTGATGCATAAGGAAAAAATTGGGTGGAGTTTATTTAAAACACAAAACACATCCAGATACCCTGGACACCTGTTTTCTTCTGCTGCATGGTGAACATTATTATGGTATTTTGGGTGTGAAAAAGGTGTTTGGCATGCAAAATTATTGCAATCTTTGTCAGACATTGTACAGCTATAGCCATGCATACAGGTTCCGATGTCGTCTTTGCCTGAGCCCGAACTGCGCTGAAAACGTGGGCAGAACACAGAGGTGCCCTAATTGTAAGCTGTTCTATCGTTCCAAAGAGTGCTTAGAAAGGCACGTGGCCCTGGCCTCTGAAAATCAGATTGAATGTCTGACTAAAACTCTGTGCGGTGAGTGTAAACCTTACGTGGACAAAAAGCACGAGTGCAAAGGGCAGCAGTGTTATGGGAAAATCATGCGTGTAAACAAGCACTGGTGCTTTATGTGTCAGATTAAAGAGCCTGAAGAAGGCGAGGGGTACATTTTTAATTATTTTGAATGTGTGCAGGACACGGGGATGCATGTGCCCAACTACATTTTTGCAATGAAGCTAAAGACAGGGGAAAAAACCCCTCAAAAAGCTGCAGGCAAGAACCCCAAAAAGGCTTGTAAAGCTAAGCCCAAAAAGCCAGAAAGCATTTGGGAGTTTAAGGGTAAAGAGTGTCTGTCTGATTTTATTAAGGTCTTTATGGATAAAAAGTTCAAGGACTACATCTTCATAGCTCACAATGCCAAAGGCTACGATGGTTACTTCATTGTCAGCCAGTTATTGAAGGAAAAAATGGAGGTGAAACTAATCACTCAGGGTGGTAAACTCATGTGCATTGATGTGACCAGGCTAGGCATCTGTTTCATAAATTCTTTAAACTTTTTGCCAGTGAAACTTAGCAGGCTTCCACAGGCGATGGGGTTTGAAGGATGCAAAGGTTATTTCCCACATTTTTTTAACACGGCAAAAAACAAAATTATGTGGGGCCTCTCCCAAAGATGGAGTACTACGGCGTTGAAAATATGATGTCCGGTGAGAAAGAAGAGTTTTTAGAATGGTATCAGAATAACTGCGATAAGACCTTTGACATGCAAAAGGAGCTGGCCTATTATTGCCAGCAGGACGTAAACATTTTGAAAGAGGCCTGCTGCCTCTACAGGGATGAGATTATGAAAATGACACGGCAGATAGACGGAGTGAAAGTAGATGGTGAACTCCAAAATGTAGTACGCTGCATAGATCCTTTCCGATTCATCATGCTGGCCTCCATCTGCATGGCCATGTACAGGTTTATGTTTGTGGAACCGCAGACCATAGCGCTTCTCCCCCCAGACAACTATCACAGACAGAAAAAGAGGTTTTCAACCCCATCTATTCAGTGGCAAACGTACATTTTGGAGAAAGAAAATATTCAAATTCGACATGCCTTACAGGGTGGGGAATTTCAGGTAGGCCCCTATTTTTTAGATGGCTATGCCAACATTGATGGGGAACCTACGGCGTTTGAATTTAATGGATGTTTTTTCCATGGTTGTGCCACTTGCTACAATGAGAAAGACCAGAACCCGTTGATGTAGACAACCTTCGGGTTTCTGAATTATCAGGCATTGCAAAAGACCGATTATGTCAAGAGAGAGGAGTTTACTGTTAGGACCATTTGGGAGCACGAGTGAAGGGCTCTGTTAGAAACGGATGGGGAGCGGGCAGATTTTTTAAACAGAACCCTGCTGCCTTCTCCACTGGTGCCTAGGGATGCTCTTTTTGGGGGGAGTACTAATGCCATATGTCTGTATTACCAAACTAAACCCGGTGAACAAATACACTATTACGATTTTACCAGTCTTTACCCCTTTATAAACAAAATGAAGTAACAGCCAACTGGACACCCTGAAATCATTTCTGACAATTTCCAAACCCCATCGAGGTATTTTGGAATAGCCAGGGTGAAACTGTATCCACCGCTAAATCTTTTTTTTCCTGTGCTACCCACCAGGGTGAATGGGAAACTTATGTTCACATTGTGCCGCCTCTGCGCGGAAACAAGACATCAAAAGTGAGACCACACTGATGAAACGAGGGCCCTCCTGGGCACAGCAGCTCAACTCTATGAAGTCTGGCATTTTGCCGAGAAGTCTAGCACCCTTTTTTCACAGTACATAAAAATGCACCTCCGACAGAAGCAGGAAGCCTCGGGCTACCCTGCCTGGTGTACCAACCAAGAAAAACGAGAGAGATATGTGGCCAATTTCTTGCAAAAAGAAGGTGTGACCTAACGCCCAGAGCATGTCAAACCCAACCCTGCAAAGCACCAAATAGCAAAATTGTTTCTAAATTCTTTGTGGGGTGAATTCGGTTAGAGAACAAACTTGCCCAACACCAGTGTAGTTACAGACCCCGAAGAACTCTTTGACTACCTTTTCTCTCGCCTATGAAATTTTATCTTGCAACTTTATTGATGATGAGGCAGCCTGCGTATCTTGGAAACACGCCAAAGACTGTTACACTGTCTCTGGTAACACAAACATCTTTATAGCTTGTTTCACCACCGCTTATGCATGCTCAGAGTTGTATGAGCTGTTAGACAGCTTGCAAAAACGTTGTCTGTACCACGACACCGATTCTGGGATATTTGTGAGCTGCAAGGGAGATTGGAACCCCCCGCTAGGCGATTATTTAGGCAAGCTCACCAGCAAAATCCCACCAGATTAATACATCACAGAGTTTGTGTCGGCTGGTCCGAAAACCTATGGGTACAAGTTGTCCAGGGGAAAGGTTTGCTTGAAGGTGAAAGGGATTACCCTGAATGTGGCCAACAGTGAAAAAGTCAACTTTGAAACCTTGAGAGATCTTGTTCTAGATTATGGGGCAAACTCCGCTGGGGACACCCCTAAAACAACTGTGATACAACAGCGCTCTATCGTCAGGAACAAAAGCAAGTGGACGATAGAAACCAAAACCTGGAGAAAAATGCAGAAAGTCATTTATGACAAAAGGGTTCTCACAGAAAACTTTTAACAGCCTCCCCTATGGTTTTTAAAGATGGATATGCATTGGAAGCACCCCTTTTCTGTGATTTTGGCAGGCCCTAGCAACTGTGGTATAAATTACTTTATAAAAAACCTTCTGGATCACGCTGATCGAATGTTGTGTGTTATACCTGAGAATATCGTGTGGTGCTATAGCTGTTGTTAGCTTTTGTATAAAGAACTGCTTTGTAAGTATCCTTTTACCAAGTTTGTGGAGGGTCTACTGGATAGTCTCAACGACTGTTTGTTTCCTCCTAATAAATATGGTTGTGGTAGATGATTTGATGGACTCTGCCTGTGACAGTGGCGAAATTCAGAAAGCCTTTACCAAGTACGTGCACCATCGGAATCTTAGCATTATGTATATAGTTCAAAATGCCTCCCCCTATTCCAGAGTGGTTGAGCAGACACAGAAGGAGCACTGTGATTGCAGGAGAGGTCCAGAGTAGTATATAGGCTGGGAGGTGGGATTGTTGGGGAGGCAATGTTGCTGGGGCTCTCCCTAGTCGTGGTGTTACTGCTGTTTTCTCTGTGAAATTGGCACTATGCACAATATCTCCAGAAAGTTTTGGCCTATTGTGAAAGTCCTGGCAGGAACTCTGTGGTTACTGGTAAGTAATGCACTATTCATGCTTTCCCTGAAACCAGGTTATCTAGATAGTTGTATTCATGGTTGCCCATGACACTGTGAAGTGACACTGTAGGCCACTTATGAACTACCTAACACTGGAAGGGATGTGGAGGAAACACCAGTACTATCAATATGCTGGAGGAGTGCTGAAACTTATCAAGTGGATCTTTGAAAACTCTTGGCGCTCTGGTGTAGTGCCCGAAGACTGGAAGAAGGCCAATGTGGTGCCTATCTTCAAGAAAGGGAGGAAAGTGGATCCGGCTAACTATAGGCCCATTAGCCTGACTTCTATCCCGGGGAAGATCTTAGAAAAGTTTATTAAAGAGGCCATCCTTAATGGACTGGTCGACGCCAACATCGTAAGGGATAGCCAGCACGGGTTTGTTGTGGGTAGGTCTTGCTTGACCAATCTCATTTCCTTCTACGACCAGGTGACCTATCACCTGGACAAGGGAGAATAGATTGATGTCATATATCTTGACTTCAAAAAAGCCTTCGATCTGGTGTCCCATGATCGCCTCTTGGAGAAACTGGCCAATTGTCGCCTTGGGTCCTCCATGATCCGCTGGCTGGAAAATTGGCTCCGGGGTCGGACCCAGAGGGTAGTAATCGATGGAAGTCACTCGTCGTGGTGTCCTGTGACCAGTGGGGTCCCCCAAGGCTCTGTCCTTGGACCCATACTGTTCAACATCTTCATTAATGATGTGGACACTGGAGTCAGAAGCAGACTGGCCAAGTTTGCCAATGACACCAAACTTTGGGGCAAAGCATCCACACCAGAGGACAGGCAGGTTATCCAGGCTGACCTGGACAGGCTCAGCAAGTGGG
The DNA here is from genome assembly GCF_000455745.1 of Alligator sinensis. Classification (NCBI taxonomy): domain Eukaryota; kingdom Metazoa; phylum Chordata; order Crocodylia; family Alligatoridae; genus Alligator; species Alligator sinensis. The sequence continues at coordinate 584,359 of NW_005842663.1, read as the reverse complement.
CGGACGAGAATCTGATGGTGTTCAACGCCGATAAATGCAAGGTTCTCCACCTTGGGAAAAAAAACCCGCAGCATCCTTATAGGCTCGGCAGTGCTATGTTGGCTAGCACTATGGAAGAAAGAGACTTGGGGGTCATCATTGACCACAAGAGGAACATGAGCCTGCAATGCGATGCGGCGGCTAGTAAAGCGACCAAAACGCTGGCTTGCATCCATAGATGCTTCTCAAGCAAATCCCGGGACGTCATTCTCCCCCTGTACTCGGCCTTAGTGAGGCCGCAGCTGGAGTACTGTGTCCAGTTTTGGGCTCCACAATTCAAAAAGGATGTGGAGAAGCTTGAGAGAGTCCAGAGAAGAGCCACGCACATGATCAGGTCAGGGAAGCAGACCCTACGATGACAGGCTGAGAGCCCTGGGGCTCTTTAGTCTGGAAAAGCGCAGGCTCAGGGGTGATCTGATGGCCACCTACAAGTTTATCAGGGGTGACCACCAGCATCTGGGGGAACATTTGTTCACCAGAGCGCCCCAAGGGATGACGAGGTCGAATGGTCACAAACTACTTCAAGATAGTTTCAGGCTGGACATAAGGAAGAACTTCTTTACTGTCCGAGCCCCCAAGGTCTGGAACAGCCTGCCACCGGAGGTGGTTCAAGCGCCTTCATTGAACACCTTCAAGATGAAACTGGATGCTTATCTTGCTGGGATCCTGTGACCCCAGCTGACTTCCTGCCCTTTGGGCGGGGGGCTGGACTCGATGATCTTCCGAGGTCCCTTCCAGCCCTGATGTCTATGAAATGTATGAAAGTGGGTGCTTGGCCATTTATGCTCAGTGTCTCCTGGCAACTGGGTCTTGGGAAGTGGACTGGCTTAACAGGGACAGCTGTGGGCAGGGAAGATACTTTTCAGCAGTGGTGGGAAGACAGCTGGCATGCACAGGGAGGCAGGAGG
>NW_005842663.1:555590-583402 GCF_000455745.1 Alligator sinensis | reverse complement strand
GCAGGAATGTGGCGTGGCTGTGATGATATTGATGAGGTGGCCCAGCATGAGGCTGAGGTGAAGGTAAGTCAGAATGGGCTGGGGATCTGAACAGGGGTAAGGACTCCCCTGAATTATCTCAGCTCTCCTGGGTCTGCTTTTTGTTGGGGCCAGGACAGGAACTGGAGGTGTTTTGCACTCCTCCCTGTCAGTGCCCTGACAACTGACTCTAGAGTAAGCGACAAAGTGGAGCTTCACGGAATCACCATCACCCAGAGCCCATATAATTCTCTGTATTACAGCCCATATAACTCTTTGTATTAAGCACAAGTTGCTATTTAAAAACCAAAGACCAAACTAGCATCATAGACAGGTGTCTGCTCATGTGCAAACAATGTATCAAAACCACTTAATTTTAATAAATTAATTAAGAACTACATTACATGCTGAACTAAAACCCACGGATAACATATTTTATTGTAAACAGCAAAAATATGGGAAGTGAAAAATGGCCCAATTTAAAAAAACAGCTAAGATTGTTTTTTTTGACAGTACAGATCAACATATTTACATTCAAACAGCAGTTTGAGTCTCCCCTGCTCTGGAGATTCGCAATGCCTCAAGATTTTGTAACCATTTTGTGTACTAGGTCTTACCTAATTACCCCAGAAATTCTGTACATTTTGACAGAGGTCTGATATATTGTGTGAACATATTTGGAAATATTAGTGGACGCTGCCAAGAAGTTGATGTGAAGGCAACTTTAACTCATCTTGTGTTTTATGACAATATGTTATGTTATTTCTGGAAACACACAAGATGCAATGCTTCCTGCAGCAGTTTCAGGAAGCAACTTAACAGACTTGGTGGACAATGACTGATGTGCAAGGGTGCATATGGTTGGGTCTGCATAGTTAGATGGGTAATGGATCCTTATAGCAGCTAGGTTTGAGCTGTCTCTTCCACAAATTAATGCCAAACAAAGAATAAGGAGAGTGATAGAGGAATGCTTAGAACCATTTGATAATCTCAGACATCATCTTTTTGTACATTGTGGGGAATCACATGTGTCTTGAAGGATTTGCTTAGCTCCTCTGCAAGTTTTTGATAGGATGCAGTAGCTATTTATCTATGTTGTCTTCCCAAGTTCAATTTTCTTCTGTATGGCACGAGAAGAGTGATAGATCAAGGAGTCAATTAGTCCTGCCACTGAAAAAAGAAAAGAGAATGATCAATCCAGACATTCCACAAAAAAAAGAAGAAAGTAAATCCCTACATGGGACAAACAGGTTTTACTTTCATGCAGGGACAGATCTATGGGTCAGAAAAAGCAATGTCTTTTTTCCTACAAAGCAAAGATCCTGCTTCCTGGGAGAGTGGAGGCCATGACCTCACTGAGAGAGACAGGATCCAGAATGCAGACATAACCCATCTGTCAAAAGGAGATGCTCCTGGGTCAGTTATTTATAGACAAATATGACTCAAACATAAAAACCCAGAGATTTCATACTCTTTCTTGAACTTCATTATTTTTGTAATTAAATTAAATTGTGTAAAGTTGACTTTTTTAAAACTGCCCTCTATACTGAAATTAGACTACTATATTTACATTTTTACTGTGAACTGGATCTTTGTAACAGAGAAGCATTTATTTTGATGATTATTCTATAGCTCCAAATGGTGTGCTGGGCTAGGTACCCTGCAGAGGACAGAGAAAGTCCAAAAAACCTTTGCCAAGAAAGAAGCTTACTCTTCACGGTTAAGACTGAGTGGAAGGATAGTGATATGCTTCTATTATTGGAAAAAAAAAGAAAATAAAAAGGGTTGATACCTGTAAACACTCCTCCAATAATGGCACAGACTCCAGTAAGAAAATGGGTAAAGGACCTAGAGAGAAGACAATATAAATAATAACCATGAGCTCAGATACTTCATCAGTTAACAGACAGTTTAAAGAAAACAAGGAGGAATCTGAAAGTGAAGAAAAATAAAAGCTCACTATTTATTCCAGTCTGCTATTGGTCAAAATCTTTCACTGACACACGAGCTGAGTAATTTGATACTCTGCAAATACCTAGCACTACTTGTGAGATGATGCACTTGCTTTTAAAAACAAGAGAGCTTCAAATTCTTCACCATAATGCCTGTCTGCATTAACAAAAAATACAAAATACTCTTTTGATAGGTTGTTAAAGTGAAGAATTTCATTACAACTCCTTGTGCTCCTGTAAAAGACCTTAAAATCTGAGGAAGCTGGAATCTTCCCTTGGTTCCTTTGCACTTCAAAGCCTGTGAATAATTGAGGATCCTGAAATGGGAATGGAAGATGCACTGTTAGATCCACACTGATTATACCAGGAAGAACGGCAGTAAGCATATGCCAGTGTGGACCCCACTTACGGGAATGACAGACAGTATTTGCCCTGGACTGAGGTAGCACAGAGTTTCAGCTGTATCAGAATTAGGGATAAAAAATGTGACAGCCCATTTGGCTTTCATGCAACATGGATAATGTTTAACAAAATCTGAGGGCTGTCCCATGTACCCTTGTAAACCTCACAGAACAGCAAATTGCACGTTGTCTTATTAAAACCCCCCAAATCCACATTTTTCTGCAATTAAAATGAAATGCCACTAAATATATAGGTATCAGTTGAACCTGATGTTTTATTGATATATTTACAATTTTAAATCAATTTGGAAGCCTACCAGTGCCTTGATCACTATAATAAAATGAATTCTAAATACCTATAAATGTTGGTGTTTGATTTTGGGTTATCACGGAAAATCAGAGCTCTCCCTGCTCCCTTCGCTCACCAGGACATGGGCCCAGCTGCAGCAATCCCCCACACTTTGTGGCACTAAGCAACCCTGATATGCCACTGCCTTGCCCATGCCATTGCTCTCAGTCCCAAGCCACAGCCCCCACAGCCTTGCTGGTGCCCCTCAATCCCCAAAGACTCCCAGCCCTGCCAGTGCCCCTCACTCCCCACCCACAGCCCTCTGGCCCTGCTGACTCCTGACCCACAGCCCCTTGCCTTGTCCCCACCCCCTTGCCCTGCTGAAGGGGGCCACCAGCTGCAAAGGGGCAGTGACCTGGGTCTGCAGCCTGAGGGAGGCAGTGGCTGCTACAGTGGAGTGGAGCGCAGAGCCTGGCTCCACGCGCCCCCCACCCCCATGGAAGCCCATGGGGTGGGGGGGGGCGATGAGGGCTGGGAGCTGTGGGCTCCCTGCCCTGATGCCCTCTGCCTGGGGCCTCTGAGGCCCAGTGCGTGAGACCCAGCATGGCAGGGCAATGAGGGACGGGGAGGATCGGTGCCAGCACCAGGAGCCCTGCACCACCACAGCAAGGCACTCCGTGCCTACCCGGCAGCAGTGGGGATGGTGGCATGGAGTTGTGCCCTCCACTGCTGTCAGTTGTGCAGGGGGCACCTTGCCATAATGGCATGGGGTTCCTGGCACTAACACTGAGCCTCCCAGCCACACCTTGCCCTGCCACACCAGGTCCCGCTCACTGGGCCATGGAGGCCCTCAGGGGGAGGGCAGCAGAGCAAGGAGCCTTGAGACTGCAGCTGTAGCCTGCATCTGCCCCCACCCTACCCAAATCCCTATCTCCTTCACTACGGGGGCCTCAATTCTCACCCCCCAAAGACATATCTGCAGGGAGCTGTAGGAGCTGCTCTCATGCTGCCTGGCTACCACATGCATGTGTGCACATGCACATGGTGACCCTGCCTAATTGCCCTCCTCCTGCTCCCCACAGTCCCTTGCAGGCTGGAACTCTGTCAGCTTGCAAGGGGTAACCCACTGTTTCTTGTGTTTTTCTATGGCAAATGGAAAACTCAGATCCCTGGTCATCAGCCAGTCAACGGTAGGCAGTAATCCACTGTCTGCAATGAGATTGCTTGCTCTTTTAGTGTACCAGATATGGCCACAAAGAGGTGATCAGAGAGCCTTAAAGGGCTCTGCAGAAGGGCAACAATAGGCAGCAGATAGGCAACTTATTTTGGTGATAAGTGTTCCTTTGGGAAGACTGGCAGTTTCATGGACTACTTCCAATGGAATTCCAAGACCACCTTATGAATGAATTTAGGGTGCCATTTTATCATCGCTTTCTCCCTCCAGAAGGCCAACCATAAGGGCTTCAAGCTCAATGACTCCATCCTGATTTAATGGCCACAAATAAAGTTGTCTAATACCATGCTGGTGCACTGAGTACTCAGAACAGTTCAAAGGTAGACTCTGTAAGCTTCAGATGGATGATGTTGAAGTCTCACATGACAGTGTAACTGTACTGGCACATGACACTAATATGGAGCAAGGTGAACCTTAAGGGACTTAAATGCTAACCATCTTGTTTCAAGGAGCTTCAAAATCTGTCCAGGAATGGCAGTGGAAAGGGAGACAGCTTTCTTACTGCTAGCATTCTGTACACACATGTACAGGTCATTAGCTGAACCAATGTCAGTTTTATAAGCCAGTGGTGGATGGAACCCATAGGAGAAACCCAGTGGTCTCTTGTTGGCATCAACTGTAAACCTCAGAAAGGAAGATTCCCTATTTGGTGATAAGGAGAATATAGAACATGGGTAGTGAGGAGCAGCAAATCTCATTAGCAATGATATCCATTGTCAAGGCACTATGGTGCCAGTAGACGTACAAGTACCACTAAGAGACCTAGTTCTGTCTGATTCTCATCTCCTGAAGCCCATAATCATTGTTGAGGGCAGGGTCATGAGTGGAGCTCCCTGAATCATGGCCTGCCTTCTCTCTCTCTTCATCCCACAATTTAATGTGGATTTTGGAGAATTTTTCTCTAGAGGCTTTCCTGCCCCCCACCTATAAGAGGGCACTGAACTCCATCTGGTATTCAGAATAGCCCCTTTCAGTGATACATTTAAACATGTGAAGTGCAGGTACTGGTTTTGATGTTTAGTTTGAGGTCTGCTTTGGTGCCGTCTTCTCTGTGATAGCCTTGGCCATTTCTTGACTTGTACAAGGAGACAGATGATGTTGGCTTGTCCATTAATAGGATTCTGAATCTGGATTTCTCTGGGTCTGTAGAGATCACAATGACTGTTCTAGGAAGTGAAGTCTTACATTTCACAACATGCAGCTCCATATGAGGTAGGACAAATGCACCAAGCATCTGAGTTGCATGTTTGCCCCTTTTTCTTTCTGTCCTTCAGGAAGATTAGCTCATCACAGGACAGACAGGGCTTGAAGCCTTCAAGTTTTAAGTATGCCACTGGAGAAACCCAGTCCAGGGGGTACCGGCACTTTACAAGGAGACTGAATAAGAGAAGTTCAGTCCTGTTTTAGAGTAGTCAGAATAGAAGATCTGAAATGCTTCTAGTGATTTGCAAATTTTGAAGAAGTTTTATTGGAGCTAAAACGAGTGGGCAATTATTTCAGCTGGAGGGCCACTTAACAAGTTTTGGTGAGCGGTTGAGGGCTGCACACAAATTTTCAAAGATATAATTTTAACAAATTATAGATAAAAATAAATCATATATTAAAATCGAATATATATTATAATATATATTAATTTTATTTCAAAAATATTTTTTTCCTAATTTAGGTATTTTTGAGCAGAGTATATAGAAGCGATTGCATAATAGCTCAAAATAAAGTCTTACTCTTCTATATTGTGGGTAGGGGCGGCCTTCCCACACGCTAGGTCCCAGGAGATGGCCAGGGGTGGGGGGAGGACGGGAGAGAGGGCAGGGGGTGCATGCAACAGAGCTCCCCCCAGGCAGTGCGGTGCAGTCTACCTCTCCATCCAACCCATGGCTGCCCCTGTGGTACTCCGCATGGGACTGAACTCCACCGGCTTCTGCCCGGGGCAGCCCATGCTGTGCTCCTGTCACACCCACTGATAGCACCTCACCAAGGGCTGTGTGAAATTTCACCAAGTGTTTCATTTTGAAGCTGTTGCAGCACGTTTCAAGCTTGAAACAGAGAAATAGAAAAGAAACAAAAGACTTTGAAATGAAACAAGGGCACTTGAAACATTTGGAAAGTTTCAAAGCTGGGCTTACTTGGCTTCAGCGCCGGTCCCAGGCAGCAGTGGCAGCCTCCTTTCATCCGGTGTGCAGATCTGAGGGCCTGCACCCCCAGGAGGGCTGTGCCAGACTCACAGATTTCATAGACATTAGGGCTGGAAGGGACCTCGGAAGATCGAGTCCAGCCCCCTGCCCAAAGGGGGAAGGGGAGCTTGGGTCAGCTTGGGTCAAAGGATCCCAGAAAGATAAGCATCCAAACGTTTCTTGAATGAGTCCACAGTAGATGCCTGCACCACTTCTGGAGCAACTCTATTCCAAGCTTTGGGGGCTCAGACAGTAAAGAAGATTTTCCTTATGTCCAGCCTAAAACAGTCATGGAGGAGTTTATAACCATCAAAGGGGGAAGGGGAGCTTGGGTCAGCTTGGGTCAAAGGATCCCAGAAAGATAAGCATCCAAACGTTTCTTGAATGAGTCCACAGTAGATGCCTGCACCACTTCTGGAGCAACTCTATTCCAAGCTTTGGGGGCTCAGACAGTAAAGAAGATTTTCCTTATGTCCAGCCTAAAACAGTCATGGAGGAGTTTATAACCATCGGTCCTTGTTATCCCTTGGGGCGCTCTGGTGACATCCTGAGATTTACTTGAGAAGCATCTATGGATGCAAGCCAGAGTTTTATTTGCTTTACCAGCTGTGACATCACACTGGTGGCTCATGTTCATCTTGTGGTCAATCATGACCCCCAAGTTGCTAGCACCATGGCTGAGACCCCCCCCCCGCTGGAGTACCTTTGCATTTTTTGGTATTGAAAGTCATCAGATTTGTATCCACCCATTTACTAAGCATATCCAAGTCAGCCTGGATCACTAGCCTATGCCTCAAAGTTTAGTGTCATCTGTGAGCTTGGCCAGTGCACTTCTGACACCAATGTCCACATCGCTGATAAAGATGTTAAAGAGAACTGGTCCAGGGACAGAGCCTTGGGGGACACCACTAGTCACGGAGCGCCACTGTGATTCACTTCCATTGACTACTACTCTGTGTGTCCGACCTTGGAGCCAATTTCCCAGCCATCGGACTGTGGTTTAGCTGAGGCTACAGTTGGCCAATTTTTCCGTGAAGAGATCATGGGACACCAGATCAAAGGCTTTTTTAAAGTCCAGATATATGATGTCAATCTCTTCTCCCTTGTCCAGGTGACATGTCACCTGGTCATAGAAGATGAGATTGGTCAGGCAAAATTTACCCGCGACAAACATGCTGGCTGTCCCTCAGGATGTTGCCATCAGCCAGCTTATCAAGAAGGGTCTTTTTGATAATTTTCTCCAGAATCTTACCGGGGATTGAGATCAAGCTGATTGGCCTGTAATACCCAGGATCTACTTTCCGTCCATTTTTGGAGATGGGTACACCACATTGGCCTTCTTCCAGTCTTCAGGTACTTCACCTGAGTGCCATGAGCTTTTGAATATTTTTGACAATGGTTGGGCTATGATACCTGCCAGCTCCTTGAGTACTCTAGGGTGTCATCTGTCAGGACAAGCTGACTTGAAGACGTCCAGCCTCTCAAGGTGATCCTTTACAAGGTCTACACCAATGCTGGGTATAAATATATGCCCTCACCCTGGCCATCCCACGTCATGCTAGGCAGGGAGGTCCCTTTGGGCTGATGAAAGACTGATGTGAAGTCCTCGTTAAGCAGGTTGGCTTTTTCCTGGGTAATTACAGCAGGGGTCCAATGTTACCAATGCTTTTTTCTGACTCCCTACATAACTGAAAAAAGGACAACTTTTTATTATCCTTGATATGTGAAGCCAGATGGAGTTCAGTTGCAGCCTTGGCTTTCCTGGTTTGCTCCCTGCAGGCACGGACCAGTGCTGAGTACTCCTCCTTGGTGGTGATTCCAGCCTTCCATCCTTTACAAGTCTCTCTTTTTAGGTGTAGGAGTTCCTCAAGTTCCCTGCTGAGCCAAGGGGGTTGCTGTGCCCTTTTGCTACCTTTCCTCCAAGATGGGATGGACAACCCTTGTGCTGTCAGGATTGCTCCTTTGAGGAGCAACCACTCCTCTTGGACTCCTCTTCCTGTCGAGTCATGGTCCCTTAGGGCCTCGATAACGACCCTCCTGAGCTTGTCAAAATCAGGTTTCCTAAAGTCAAGGACTTATGCATTGCTGACTGATTTGCCAGCTTTGGGATGGATAGTAAATGTGATCAGCTCGTGGTCACTATCACCCAGCTCTACATCGATTCTTAGGTCACTGACTAGATCATTCCCTTTGGCCAGTACCAGGTCCAGCAGCGCTTTACCTCTTGTCAGCCCATAGACTTCTTGAGTCAGGTAGAGCTCGTCCACACTTGTGGGGAAGTTTTGCAACCAATCGGATTTGGCCGAGTGCTCTTCCCATGAGATGTCCGGGTAATTAAAGTCTCCCATGACAATCATGCACTGAGAGCATGCAGCCTCAGTCAGTTCCCTGGCAAATTCCTGGTCCAGCTCCTGTTTCTGGTTAGGAGGTCTGTAGTAGACTCCAACCATTATGTCCCCTGTGCCATTTTCCCCACGTCTTTTAACCTAGAGGGACTCCAGTCATCCTCCCTGGGTGCCAACGTCAATTTGCAGGGATGTGTAGCTTTCCTTGACATAGAGAACTACACCCCTGCCCCTTTTATTTGCACGATCTCTCCTGTACAGGGTATAGCCATCTATACCTGTGGCCCAGTCATAGGTGGAGTCCCACCAGGTCTCTGTTATCCCTATGAGATCGTAGTCTTTCTTGCTTAGCAGGAGGACCAGCTCCTCCTGTTTGTTCCCCAAGCTCCTGGCATTGGTGTACAGACACATAAGTGTCCCACTGGAAGCCCTAGACTTCCTTGCACTCCCAGGCAGACACCGTTTCAGGGCTGGGGTAGGTGTGGATTCCCTTGGGTGCCCTAACCTTCTGGTTATGCAGTAGTTGCCCAGTGGGCTTGCAGTGGCAGTTATCCACCCATCCCCCGGCAGGCTTAGTTTAAAGCCCGGCTTAGCAGGTCAGCCTGTCTGGCTGAGAAGAGCCTCCTCCGCAGTGGAGTCAGGTGGAGGGCATCTCTTCCTAGCAGACCACTGCTTCTCTTCACCAAAGAGTGGACTGTGATCGCAGAAGCTGACGCCTTCCCGATGACACCAGCGCCGCAGTCTCTGGTTGACTACCTCGATTCCCTCTCCCTCCTCAGCCCATAGCCCAGAACTGTGAGGATCGAAGAAAACACCACCTGTGCCCCCAACCCCTTAAACCCCACTCGCAAAGCCCTGTAGTGCCTCATGACCTAGCTGGGATTGTCCCGAGCCGTGTCATTTGTGCCCATGTGGATAAGGAGCATAGGGTAGTGGTCAGTGGGGCTGGATGAATTTTGGGATCCTCTTGAGTACGTCCCAGATACGGGCTCCTGGGAAGCAGCAGACCTCCTGGGCTAAGGGGGCAGGGTGGCAGATTGTGCCCTCAGTCCTCGTCAGGAGGGAGTTTCCCACGACAACCACTCTACGAGTGGCCTTAGGAAGAGCAGGGATGGTAGCTGAGGATAAGCCTGCATTGCCTGCAGGAGCTGGCAACTCTGCAGGCTCTACTGGAGCTGCAACAGGTTCATACCTGTTGCAAAGCCCCAGAGGGGAGGGGACCTTATAGTTTCATAGTTGATGAAACTATAAAACTATAAGCCTTGGGGCCGCTGACCACCATGGTCCAACCCCCTAGCTGGACAGTATGGGAGATCCCCAAGTCTTCCCTTGTCCTGGAACGTGACCTTGGTCTACCCTCCGCCTCCAGGGGGTGAAGGCCTGGCAGTAGGAGTCTATCTCCTGCTCGCCATCCCTGATGGCACACAGTCTCTGGACTGTGGCCTGGAGCTCCTCTATCTGGTGCCCCAGAGACTCCAAAGTGAAGCAGACCTCGCAAGGGGAGGTGGCCATGCTCCTGGTCCCGTGTGCCTGGAAATGTGCCAGGCTGCCCCTGCAATCAAGCCAGAGGCTCCATCTGCGTGGAGTCTGGAATCATGGGTTCTGTCTCAGTGGAGACCTCAGATGTGCCAGAGGGGGAGGCTGCAGACTCCAAGGGGACCCTCAGGATGCGGCATGTGTCCATCCACATTGTGCCACTGGGAGTCTGGCTACTGATGGGAATGCCTACCCTAGGGGCTCACAGGCAGAGCCTGTTGCTGTGCCCTTTTGCTACCTTTCCTCCAAGATGGGATGGACAACCCTTGTGCTGTCAGGATTGCTCCTTTGAGGAGCAACCACTCCTCTTGGACTCCTCTTCCTGTCGAGTCATGGTCCCTTAGGGCCTCGATAACGACCCTCCTGAGCTTGTCAAAATCAGGTTTCCTAAAGTCAAGGACTTATGCATTGCTGACTGATTTGCCAGCTTTGGGATGGATAGTAAATGTGATCAGCTCGTGGTCACTATCACCCAGCTCTACATCGATTCTTAGGTCACTGACTAGATCATTCCCTTTGGCCAGTACCAGGTCCAGCAGCGCTTTACCTCTTGTCAGCCCATAGACTTCTTGAGTCAGGTAGAGCTCGTCCACACTTGTGGGGAAGTTTTGCAACCAATCGGATTTGGCCGAGTGCTCTTCCCATGAGATGTCCGGGTAATTAAAGTCTCCCATGACAATCATGCACTGAGAGCATGCAGCCTCAGTCAGTTCCCTGGCAAATTCCTGGTCCAGCTCCTGTTTCTGGTTAGGAGGTCTGTAGTAGACTCCAACCATTATGTCCCCTGTGCCATTTTCCCCACGTCTTTTAACCTAGAGGGACTCCAGTCATCCTCCCTGGGTGCCAACGTCAATTTGCAGGGATGTGTAGCTTTCCTTGACATAGAGAACTACACCCCTGCCCCTTTTATTTGCACGATCTCTCCTGTACAGGGTATAGCCATCTATACCTGTGGCCCAGTCATAGGTGGAGTCCCACCAGGTCTCTGTTATCCCTATGAGATCGTAGTCTTTCTTGCTTAGCAGGAGGACCAGCTCCTCCTGTTTGTTCCCCAAGCTCCTGGCATTGGTGTACAGACACATAAGTGTCCCACTGGAAGCCCTAGACTTCCTTGCACTCCCAGGCAGACACCGTTTCAGGGCTGGGGTAGGTGTGGATTCCCTTGGGTGCCCTAACCTTCTGGTTATGCAGTAGTTGCCCAGTGGGCTTGCAGTGGCAGTTATCCACCCATCCCCCGGCAGGCTTAGTTTAAAGCCCGGCTTAGCAGGTCAGCCTGTCTGGCTGAGAAGAGCCTCCTCCGCAGTGGAGTCAGGTGGAGGGCATCTCTTCCTAGCAGACCACTGCTTCTCTTCACCAAAGAGTGGACTGTGATCGCAGAAGCTGACGCCTTCCCGATGACACCAGCGCCGCAGTCTCTGGTTGACTACCTCGATTCCCTCTCCCTCCTCAGCCCATAGCCCAGAACTGTGAGGATCGAAGAAAACACCACCTGTGCCCCCAACCCCTTAAACCCCACTCGCAAAGCCCTGTAGTGCCTCATGACCTAGCTGGGATTGTCCCGAGCCGTGTCATTTGTGCCCATGTGGATAAGGAGCATAGGGTAGTGGTCAGTGGGGCTGGATGAATTTTGGGATCCTCTTGAGTACGTCCCAGATACGGGCTCCTGGGAAGCAGCAGACCTCCTGGGCTAAGGGGGCAGGGTGGCAGATTGTGCCCTCAGTCCTCGTCAGGAGGGAGTTTCCCACGACAACCACTCTACGAGTGGCCTTAGGAAGAGCAGGGATGGTAGCTGAGGATAAGCCTGCATTGCCTGCAGGAGCTGGCAACTCTGCAGGCTCTACTGGAGCTGCAACAGGTTCATACCTGTTGCAAAGCCCCAGAGGGGAGGGGACCTTATAGTTTCATAGTTGATGAAACTATAAAACTATAAGCCTTGGGGCCGCTGACCACCATGGTCCAACCCCCTAGCTGGACAGTATGGGAGATCCCCAAGTCTTCCCTTGTCCTGGAACGTGACCTTGGTCTACCCTCCGCCTCCAGGGGGTGAAGGCCTGGCAGTAGGAGTCTATCTCCTGCTCGCCATCCCTGATGGCACACAGTCTCTGGACTGTGGCCTGGAGCTCCTCTATCTGGTGCCCCAGAGACTCCAAAGTGAAGCAGACCTCGCAAGGGGAGGTGGCCATGCTCCTGGTCCCGTGTGCCTGGAAATGTGCCAGGCTGCCCCTGCAATCAAGCCAGAGGCTCCATCTGCGTGGAGTCTGGAATCATGGGTTCTGTCTCAGTGGAGACCTCAGATGTGCCAGAGGGGGAGGCTGCAGACTCCAAGGGGACCCTCAGGATGCGGCATGTGTCCATCCACATTGTGCCACTGGGAGTCTGGCTACTGATGGGAATGCCTACCCTAGGGGCTCACAGGCAGAGCCTGGGGCCCTCCCGCTCACCCTCCTGTGCAAACTCCCACACTAACTCCCATGCCAGGCAGACGAGTGCACTTGTTTGCATGTCCTGTTCGCGAGGCTCCGGTCGCGTGGCTCCCTGGGGGCTGGGCAAAGTAGGAGCGTGCCTCTCCTCAGCTCCCACTCAGCTTCCCTGCAGCTGACTGGGTTGGGGGTCCTTCCCTCCCTGCCGCAGGCCTTGCCTACCTCTGGCTGTGCTGGGAGTTTGGGCCGGGGTCCCGCTGGGGGTCCTGGCGGTCCCTAGGCTCAATGGGGGTGTGACGGGCTTCCGCCCATGCATCTCTTGCTGGAGCTGGGGGACAAAAAGCACCCCCGTCCTGCAGGGTGCAAGCCCCCAGATTTGCGCGCTGGATAAGAGGAAGCTGCTGCTGCTGCCTGGGACCAGCGGCAGCAGCAATTTTCCCCGGCACTAGGTGTGGGCTGTGCTTAGTGCTGGTCCCAGGTAGCAGCCTGAGCCTCCTCTGAGACCCCCGCCCAGCTCCAGTCCCCTTGCGTGCCCCTCACATGGCTCCAGGTCCCCTGCAGTTTACCAGCAACAGCAGCTGCACTCTTGGCCTTGGGGGGGACATGCAGCTCAGCGGGGGGCAGTGCAGCTCAGTCCCAGCCGCCAGGTATCTGCGCAGCCTCTGCCACAGCACGCTGCTGAGGCCCAGCTTGGCGCAGCGTGGGGCTGTATGCTTTTGGGCAGCTCCGGGCTGCCACCTGGGGCTGTGCACTGCTCAAGGTGACCACCGGCCATGCTGGCCCAGGTCCTGCTTGCACAGAAGTAGCCCAGCTGGATGGCACAGGGCTCATGCATGCAGGACTCAGGAGGCGTGCTGGCAGTCCCCGTTTCGTCTAAACTCATCAAAACAGCAAAACAGTTTTAACAAAATGAAACAGGACAGCGTTTCGAAATGAAATGAAACCCTGTCCCTTTGAAATGGCGAAACGGATGTCAAAATGAAATGATGGTGTTTCACACAGCCCTATGCACCAACACTGGTCATCATGCACAGCGGCACAACGGGGCTGCTGCCACTACATACACCCAGGTAGTGCTTGGCTCACCCCGCCTCCAGTGGCTCCTCCTTCTCCTGCCCCTGCTGCTCTACGCAGGGCAGCAGGTAGCATGGGGAAGTGTTGTGCTGTGAACCACATGCTCAACCAGGCAGGGGGGAGCTGCTGCCAGGTGGCTCCTGCCCCAGATAAATCTTGCTATATTCTTATTGAAAGAAGCCAGAACAATCACTTAAAATAAGTGAACAACAAAGAACCAAAAGGCACAGTTCAAAATGTCCATGAAGGGAATCACAGAACACAGCAGTCTTTTGAGTTACACATTTTAGCATAGAATGTTGGTTTCATTTCAACAGACATACCGCCTACAAAGGACAAAGATACCCTTGACACAAGTTACTTCCTTACATGGGTATTAAAGATGAAGTATTTAAAAAAAAAAGGATGCAGTCAATATGAATGTCAATGACACCCAAATGACTGCAGAAAAAGGAACAATTAAGTGTAGGTGCAACATTAACATCTGCCTCCAGGTGCCAACTTGAGAAGCTAAAGCCATATGAACACAGTAACTTGGCAAGCAAGTCTAACTGGAAGGGGGTTACTTTGTCACCTAATTCTAATCATGCTTTGTTCCTTAAGTTACCTTAATATGCTCTTGATACTCCCTTTGTAAGACAAGCTAATTCATTTTGGAACTCAGAAAAACTTACAAAAGAAAAGGCCATATTAATTGCCAAAGTAAATCTCAGAAATCGAAGTCAGGTAGCATAGACCAGTCAGAGCATCAGAATATGCTGTAAAGAACTGAACAATAAATAATACCCTCTCTGTAAAATTGTAGTTGTAACGGCTTTTTTAAAACTGGTGCTTGCCTAAGCATTATTTATGCAACTTATTAGAAGTCTATTTCCACAAAAAATAAGGCTATAAATTGTATTTCTTCCCAAGGGAGAAGGGATTGGGGTGATTGTGCTGATGCAGCAGTGTTAATTGTGGACCCAGGCAGATGCCCCAATCTCCACCCATAACCTGCAGGCCGTGTCCACAGCTGATACCAGTGCCCACCCAGTGCTGCTTGAGCTGGTGGTTCCCCATGACTCTGGGGCTGGCCACCCACAGGCCAGATACAATCAGCTGGTGGGCCAGATCCGGCCCACAGGCTGTATTTTTGTCCACCCCTGAGCTAAAACCTAGGAGACTGGAGCAGGCACTAGTGTCCATGTAGTTGCTGTGAAAGATAGGAAGGAACTGAAGACCAGTTTTTGTCACCTTCTCGTTCCACAAGGAGAAACAAGGTGCATGTGTAGCCCTGAGAGAACACGCTAAACAAAAGGGTTGGTTTTGTGTGCTTGTTATGGGCCCTACAGCAGGATCCACAACACAGGTACGGACAGAAAATACAACATACCGTGCATACCACGTAACTAAAATAGGAAGCTTAGCTTTTCAGTTTGCTGATTTCTATATAATCATAACATCTATTATATTCCATTTCGTTGTGTACAACCTGCATCTTTTTTCCAAAAACAAGCTGAAAATCTGGGTGCAAGGAAATATGGTAATGCAATTTAGCTGCCAACCAAGGCAGATAGCAGTGAGCAGAGCACTAACCCTGGGCATCCCCTGGGTAGCCTGCACTGCAGTGCTGCTGCAAGGAGTCTGTCCAGAGCTGGAGTTACAGACAGCTCACAGAAGCTCTGGACAGAGAGTAGGTTGGTCAGAGTCGCCTCTGTCCCTAGCCAGGGTGCCGCTGTCTCAGAACAACCTGGATTAGAAAGCAGGGAGCCCTGGCTGAAGCAGATAAGACTCTGCCCCCCACCTCTCCAGAGGTCACAAGATTTTATTTTTTAAATCAAATTTTTCCATGTTCCAAGCCAAATCAATTCCAGATCCGTGAGTCAGTCAAGAACCATAAGCGGCTCTACTACCAGTAAACATCCTCTACCCCAACCTGGGGCTTCAGTTGTTTCCAAATCATTTGGCAGGCATCCTATGTGTAGGCCCAAGCCCAGAGGCTTAGGGTTCGGATTCCCCCAAGTTTAGCGTGCCCTCAGCTGTAAGGCCTCAGGAGCAAAACAATACCCTGCTCCATCCTCCTTCCTGCTCTGCCCAGGGCACCAGATGAGGTTGCTTCAGCTCTGATTGTCCCCCATCCCCATCCCTGTCCTTCCACTTAACAAGCTACTCTTACTGTCCTGCAGACACTGATGCTGAGTGAATAGTGGTAGCTAGGGAGTTAGTTAATGGAGCAGTGACAGCTCCCTCAACCCCTTGCAGGTGCTGGTGTTTCACCGCTGGCTTCTGTTGTAGAGACATACCACAATACTGCAATAAGGGATGTGAAATACATGCAAAGCCCATATGTAGTTTTTGCATTTTATAACTTATTTCATGTAGGGATTTTGGATTTGATAATTTGTTATATTAAATAACTTATTGGTATTTTAAAGAAAAAATCTTTTTTTATTCACCCCATCTTCCCAAAACGGTGCATGTTATATTTGGGAATGTGATATATACAAGAAAATACAGTATATCACTTTCAACCATTAGAAAAAATGCTTTACAAAGTATCAATTCGTTTCCAGATAAGAAAACTGAAACAGAGATTAAATGACTTGCCCATGGTTAGGTATCCAAGTTGTAGTTGTATTGGTGTAGAGGAAAAAGCAATCAGGGCTTGTGGTAGAGGTGATATCTTTTATTAGACCAACAAGATTTTTGCAAAAAAAAAAAAAATTAATTGCAAGCTTTTGGGCGTCAGAGAAAAGATTGCAAAAGTTCTCCTGGGTAGAAATGAAAGTTAATATTTTTTGCAAAAATTTTGTTGGTCTAATAAAATATATCACCTCTACCATGAGCCCGAATTGCTTTTTCCTCTAGACCAATACAGCAACAACCTGGATACCTGACACATGGAAGATATAGAATTTTAGCTGATTTTTAAAATGAAATCTTCATAATTTTCCAAGCAAAAAGCAACAGTGACCACCTGAAACCTGAGATACAGCTCCTGCCTTGGTTCAAGGTAATTTTCATCATAGCAGAGCCTCACAAGAGAGCTGAGAGACTCCTTACCCAGCTAGGAACAGCCTGCCCAAAGGAGCTTTCCATTTATTGACTCCTCTGTGAAATCCTATGAAACATGAACTTTCATTTCTACCTAGGAGACTTTTATAAGGAGAACGTTTATAATCTTTTCTCTGATGTCTGATGAAGGTTATTGTGCCTGAAATTTTGCAATTAAAGATTGTTTTTGCAAAAATCTTGGTCTAATAAAAGATATCACCTCTTCCACAAGCCCTGATTGCTTTTGCCCACGGTTAGAAAGATTTGCTCTTTCATTGTACAACTGCTTGTCCTATTCCTACCGTTAATTAAACGGATGTGCTAAAGAAAATGTCTATCACGGATAATGCTCTGTCATATATAACATACAGCTATCATAGTGTGTTGCATGACCTAGGAGTTTGAGGCTATGCAAGCAGACGAGTTGGAAGTAAGGTGAATAATGGGAGTGAACATTTCCCTCACCTGTGTTTCTCTGTCAGTTTCACCATCATAGGAGAAAGCTCATAAAGCACAAATACACCAGGGAGGCCCTGGTCTCCTATTAGTCCATTCGCTATTTTCTCATGCCGGGTAACTGAAAACTGGTTAGTCCTCACCACCTAGCAAGAAACAGACATGGGAACATTTGTTTTATTAATAACAATATACCCCAGGGAATTATCCACAGAAAATTCAAAATTATGCAAAATTACTTTTTTTCTTTTAAATTAAACTAAATATAACACTATTTGAACATTCTTTAGAACCATATGCAGGTATTTGTGTGTGGTGGGGTGCAGGGCATGCCTTCAGGCCAGACCGGGATGGCTCTGTGCAAGCATGTGGAGCTTGCAGCACTGTAGGCGGGAGCCATGTTCAGTTTCCGGGATTCCAGTCATGTGCTGCCAGGGCCTCTGCCTGCCCTGGCCAGGAGAGCCCTGAGGGTCTGCTGCCGCCGGTGCCTGTGCACCATGGGGTGAGGGACATGTGGTGGGGGGGTGGGTGAGGGCCAACCCCCCACACCCACTGCAGGCAGAAGCTCCCCTACCCACTCACCAGCTACACCCCAGGGAATTACGCAACATTATGTGATTATGCTCAGTCATACATTTCATGAGCAAAATTGCGCAGGTACATAATTGTATAATTGCCTGGGGTGTATAACAAGCAGCAGTGGTAACAAACATCACCTGTATGGACTGTAATTTGTAGCATGTGCCTAAAGGTCATAAGTGCCTACCGCTTTGGGTACTGTCAGTCCTAATGCTTCTTTACTAGACACCAACTCTAGCACAATTTACACTCCCAGCTATTAGATCTTTAGAATGAGACATACACAACTGTCAAACCTCTTAAGACCTTATATTCCCAGTGTTCTGGACACTGGCTGGTGGGACAAGGCTCCCACTATTACCAAAATCATTCTATACCACCATTGTAGGAATTGAGGGCAGATCATGGAATATATATGGGCAACACATTTCAAAGAGCCACAGTCACTGTGAAGTAAAGTAACCATTCTTTTTTCAAGTGATAGTCCACCTATATTCTGCTCTTGACTAAAATCATTTCTCCTGACAAAAGGAGAGACTACAAGACATCTCTACTTGCAAATGTAACGTCTGATCTAGAAGCCTGAACGGGAGTAGTGGAGCAGCAGGAGATGAACATGCTAACAAAGCTTCATGCAGCCCCACACACTACATATTTCAGAAATCAGAATGTTAGCCAAGAGAGTTGCAATTATTGCATGCACCCTAGTGGAACGAACCCTGGCGTGGCCTGCAGGTCTTTTTTGTCACCTCACAGCACATCTTGATGCAGTCTGAAATCCCATTGGATAATCTCTGACTGGAGGCAGCATTTCATTTTACTGTAAGAAAGCCAAGAGCAGTTCCAAATGCGTCCTAAATGACTTTGTTCTCTACAAATAAAAGGATAAAGCCCTCATATTTAAGCTGTGCAAATTAATTTGATCTAGTTTAGAGTGCAATTTCATGATAAATAAGAGGACATGTTCAAACTGACTGAAGTGAAAGTTTGAGACAACTTTATGCAAAAGCCTGGCATTGGGCCTAGGGACAAATTTGTCCTTATGGAGTAGAACAGCGGGACCTTTTTTGGCTAGCATGCCACAAAGTAAGCTGCACCTCCTCCTCAAATGCTACTCCCATCACCCTCCTCTGCCTGATCCATTGCTCTGCTCCCCTCCTTGCCTTATCTGCATTGTTCTCCCTGCTCCCTGAGAGATCTTCTATGTAACAAACAAAGCAGTGGCATGTCCCACTTACAGCATTCATGCTGCAGGCTGGCTACTCCTGAAATATAGTATGTGGATGGCCCAGCACAAGGACTTGTATTTCACTGATTTTTCTGGTCAACGTAGGGAACATTCTCTTCAAAGACAGGTGAATACAGGCAGCACTTTAACAAAGTTTTGAATTGTTTATGCACTCCTATTAATCCAGTCAGAATCAAGCAGAGGTTTCAAAAAAGAAAGACTTGACTGGCAGAAAATGATAAAGAGGCCTTTTGGAAATTTCAGCATGGAAGGGTGAGTAAATACACTACAAGCCTGTACTGACAGGGTCATTTGCAAAAATAGCTGCTATCTGTGTATTGTGATGTGACTGATAAGAGAGCACAGCCCACATTAGGAAAAGCAGAAAGTCCAGAATGATCAGAATTAGAACTACTAATAGCAAAATTGGCTGTTTGGTCACCCAAACTGAGACTCTCTTCCACTCAGCCTTAGAATGAGACTGGCAGAATGGGTTGTGTACTTTGTAAAGGGAACATTTAACACTTTAGATAAGAAATTTATTTTCAGAAGGACCATCATATTGTGCAAAGACACATGTAACATTGTTATGCAAAAAGCATAAATAATACCTGCTTGATGTTAGGTAAATAACATGGACACAGACTTTTGCCTATTGCTTTTAATGGTACGTATTTTCTTGAGTTTTGCACTGCCTTAAGAAACTCCATTTTGTATTGCTCTGTAGGTTGACATAAGTGCTTGACCTTTTACTCTTTTGTATGCTGTATGGGTGAGAGTATGTTTGTGGAAAAGGAAAACATCAGCTGGCAACTGGCTGAAGAACGCACACAGATAAAAGACCAAACAAGAAGAATCCGCCCCAGAACAGAGAGAAAACAACAGCAATCAGCCTTCAAGAAAGAACACAGTGATAATCCAGCAAAAATCCAGAGGATTGGGTGAATTGACAAGACTATACAAGATGGGGCGAGACATATCGATTTTGGGTCTTGTTCTACATATCATCCTGAAGCATCGATTCGTCTACAAGATGGACTGGCAGGAGCCCAGCTTCTACTTGTGATCAACTTAGCTGGCCACTAAGTTGACTCGAGCACCAATAAGACTGGTAATGTATACCAGCAGAGAACGGAAATCAGGGAATGAATGTGGTGCGTGTGTGTATTAAGCACTTAATCAATAAACATGGCACTTTGCCTTATCCCCCTCATATGGTCTCACTCGTGATTTGAGCAATTGGCAATTTGAGTAACGTTTAAGTGGTGGAGAACTGCGAAAAGGGAGTGATACAGAGGAAGCTCCATGTTTATTGTTCTTTTGGTGTACACAACTTGGGCTGTAGAATTCCCTGAGCTTATGGAAGAAGTTGGATTTTTGCCGATTAAGAGATTCAGAGATGTTTTTGTTAGGAGAAAGAAGGAATGAGCTAGAAACAAGTTAACTGAAACAAATTTATGGATGTCTCTCAGCGGTAGACTACCCAAGGTACTAGGGAAGGAGTTTAGGATCTCTGCTCCTACCACTAATCCTTGGCTGTAGTCGTACCCAAAGGTTAGAAGTGAAATTTAGATGTTGTGAGGTTGATGACTGTGGATTTTAAGATATATTGTGTGACTTAAGGCAAGTGGACTTTAAAGTGTGGAAACAGAGGTGGTATCTGAATAGAAGGTTGTAAGGAGTATAGGAATGTATTAATTAACATCTAGAGAAACAGGTTAAGCAGTTGAAAAATCCTTAGGGTCAGCTGTCTGTTGAAGCTGTGCAGATGGCTGTTATGCCAAAGACAAATGCCAAGACTTGAGGGTCCCTGTCCCCGTTCCCCAGGGAGGGTCCCCAAGGCCACCATGGACAGAGGGCATACCAGCAGCCCGTCTCATGTACCCCACTGGAGTGGGGCTGTGAGCCTCGGAATCCCATCTCCAGTCTGATGACACCTAAGAGAGAGCCTCAGAAGTGAAGACTGAATCCTGGTCAGATGTACCTTGACTCTGATGACAGCCCTAGGACTGGTAGATATAGGATTGTTTGATTATTTGTACAGTTGCTTTTTGTTATCGCATTGTATCAATAAATCACCTATTATCAAATGGCAGGTGTTGCAGTTGATCTGAGGGTTGTGCTTGCCTGAAACAAAGGTATAGGGGCTGGTTCCTAAAATTCAGTCCAACAATTGGCCAATCCGCTGGGACACAAGGGCAGTAACCTGATCCATCAGGGATTTTGTTGGTACAGAGTGACCCTTTCTAGAGGTCCTTTGACTCTAGGGTCCTTAGGAAGGGTTACAGTCTTTTGTGGATGGTTACAAGAGCAGTCTTGTGTGTTTTCTGTGGAGTCTGTAAGGTGAAGGTTACAGGTGCAGGTTATAGCAAGGCAAAGTATTATCCAGGCAGTACAGCTTCAGAGAGATCAGAGACAGTTAGAGGAATGTGAGACAGATACTTTGGGATTCTTTGTGCCTGGGAGAACAGAGGCAGCAGAGGGCACAGAAAGAGACAGGGTATATTACAGGACACCTGCTCAGGCAGTGGCAGAGAAATTGTGATTGGAAAGTGGAGGCGAAACCTGGTGTCCCCCACCCAGAACAGTGAAGAGCCTAGAAAAGATTGTTATAGGAGTGTAACATCTTGTTTTGGGAAACCTTGGGGTACAGCTGTGTAAACAGAGATCAGTGCCCAGAGTTACTCAGGGCAGAGGAAGAGTAAGTTTATCAGAGACATGTTTTGTTTTTTCTTTAGAGATGCATGGTTTGGGGGGTTTCTTTTGGAGGTAGGAAGAGCTTTTCCAAGGGGATTGTGTGTGGTGTGTAATCCATCACACACAGTCTTTCAGGGGGAGCTTTCTCAGTCCTAGAACGAAGCTTGCTGGATTGCGCGTGCGTTGTAAGAACTGACAAGCTGTGAGAGAAAGATCAAGATCTGCTGGATGTATTGGTTCGCAAAGTGCAAGGCAAGAAGAGCCACTGAGGAGAATGGATTGTGAAGCCTGTAGACCAGAAAGGATACAGTTAAGACCTAGTAAAGGAAAGGAAAGCTGGAAGTTAGGTAAGACCCAGAAGAGAGTGTGGTATTCCAGACAGCTGCTAGAGATCTCCCGGAGAAAGTATTGCCATCAGAGTGGAGAGAGAATTGCTAGATGGAAAAACCTGTTGAAGAATGAAAAACATTCTTTAAAGGGGGGTTGAAAACAGACTCACACAGCACAGAGAAGAACTGAGAGTGGGTACTAAAGAGCAGAGCCCAGCCAGAATTTGTGAGAGCATAGAAAGTCAGAGACTCAGTCTGAAAGGTGTGAGGCAGAGTTAGTGACTTGGAATCCAGGAAGGGTTGAATCAGGAGAGAATAGAGCTGGATGGAGTCTGGGGCTCGGAGGGGAGTTGAGTCAGAGAGAGAAAGATCTGATGAAAGATCTGCAGGGCCCTAGAAGACCAAGTGATCTGGCAGTCCAGAGAAGGGGCACAGAGAAAAGACCACTGTTAAAGCTGCCAGAGCTGGGAGCCTGCGATCTCATCTGGCCTGAGGAGAGGTCAGAAAGCCCAGAAGTGAGAAACTGTGCACAAGAGGAGTGAAGAAGATCAGAGCAGGAGAGTGCAGAGTCTGGTCCTGGGTATGACCTGAAATTGCCACCCTCCTGGGTGTGGTTAGTGTGGTGGAACTACTCGTAGTGGGGTAGTCTCTACAAAATGTCGCATAATAACCACCCTGGGGAAAGAACAGGGGCAAATATAGGGTGCTTTAAAACCTTAGCTACCACCACCTTGTGAGTTACCCTTCATTGGGAAAAGGCTAGGAGTAGCATACCCCGACAGAAAAACCCTTAGTGAAGAACAAGGAAAAGAGATGTGTGGAAGATACACCTTGGTGCCACATTGAGAGGAGAGCGAAGAGAATGAGAATGGAATTTTAGAAATAACTGCTTTATAGCAGAAAGAAATACAGCAACTTCAAAAGAGAGTTGTAACTTGATCTCAGAGAGTGTCTGAGGTGGTTAAGTAAAATACCTTCTATTGGTGGTCCCATAAGAAGTCAGTAACAAAGAAAATAAACCCCTGTGCTAGAAACTCTGTGAATGTTTGCAACAAAAGCAGAGCCTAAGGAGCCTAATGAGTAAGCGGCTTTGCAAAGACTGTTAAGGTGTTGGTGCAAAACAGCGTGAGCAGTGTGGTATGTTTGCTCTGTGTGTGTACTGCAGGACACAGAGAAACTGCTGGATGTGTAAGTATCTGCAATCTCATTGATAAAGGGGGCAAGAAATGTGTTTTTTTAGCTCCCCTCACTCTCTAGGAATACTGTGAATCTTTTAGAAAGGAAAATGTTAACAACTTGTTAAGACAAAAAAGATGGTTCTGAGAACTCTGTCACCTATTAAGGCTCTTACTGTAATTGATAGAGTTAATCAAGACAAGTAAATGAAGGCATTTCTTAAGCTGCAGGCAGAAAGAATTAAATATAGCAGAACACAGGCGTGTTTTAAATGAGAAATCAAACCCCCCCCACACACACAAAGGCAGTATAAATGTTTACTAGAGGCTGAAATAAACTATCTAATGTAAGTTATGATAGATGGTTTAAGTTAGGAAATGATAGTACAGATGTTTAATATGTATATTTCCCTGATTTTGGTCTGTTTTGAGGGCAGACAAGAAAACCTGAAAACTGACAATAAACTTTAGAGCTTTAAATACAGTACCAACTGCTGTAGCTCCTGGTATAGCAAAATACTTTGAAGTTCCAGCAGCTATAGCAGGAGGGGTAAAATGATTTTTAATATTGAATTTGGCTAATATAATATTTTGGTTATTTCCTTAGCACAAAAGTACTGGTATAATTTGGAATTCATATTCATGGGAACAATAGTATTGTTTTATCCAAATACCTTAAAGATTTTATAATGTCCCAGCAATAAAGATACAGAAAAAGTTTTTTAAATAAGAATTCTGAGGGGAAAATTGTCCCTTTAAAAGGAAAAAAAATATTTTTAAAATGGCAATTTGGTTAAAGTGTAACAAGGGTATTGGCATCCCTTGATCTCACATTTGGAAAAAAAAACTGTAAAGGTCCCCATTCCAATTGCCAAAATAGTGCAATGAACCATTGAAAACAGTAAAATAAATGTAAATAATCCTTGTCACTTACACACACGCACCCCCCCCGCAAGAAAAACACCCAAAGAATTGTAGTAATGTGTACATTGTTACTGCACGTCAGCATTGTAAATTTGTAAATATGAATATTTTACTGCAAGGAGTTTTCCTTGGCAGGTTTGTGTGTTTTCTTTAGCAGAAACCATAATGTAAAATTGAATCTAGTAGCAAAGGTGACTGAAAGACTATGAGGCCTCATTACCATCAAGTGTTTTCTTCACCCTAAGCCACAGTTTTATCACCACAGCAAAAATTGTTTTGTCTGTCTGTTTTGTGTTGTTTGTCCTGTTGTGTTGTCTTTCGTTTGTTTGTTTGGTTGCTTTATTTTACGCTGTCAAAAGTTTAAATGTATATAAATATCATAAAGATGTGATAAAAATCATTGGCAATACCTCCTCTAAAAATTGAATTTGTGTGTGGATCCTAGACCAGGACACTTTCCATCCAGTTTGGACAGGAAAGTTGTTCTAATCTTTGAAACAAAGAACAGCAATTAATATGAAAGTTTCAGGTTGTAACATTTACTTGTTTAGCAAAATTGCATTTATTAAAAAGATATGTGTGTGTTTAATAAAAAACCTGATGAAATGTTTTTAAGGCTATAAAGGAAATCTCATTTGTATTTACATACTATTTATAACACCAACATGGGGGCAGGGGGTGAAAACTGCATTAACCCATTGTTTTACAGGAAAAGCAAGAGCTGATAAACCTAGCACATCAGTCTTTGTATGAAGAAGTAAAGGAAACTCTTTATTGATTAAAGCAAAATAGAGGATGGACAGGTATGTAAAATGATGAGAAAATATGGATCGCTAATTATGTCCAATGTACAAAAGAAGAGGCCAGACCTTCTGAGTCCCAATCACTATTTCATCAAAGGAGGAGAGGACTGTGGAGTAGTTTACAAACAGATTTAATTAATAAATTGCCTTTAACTCTAGACTGTTTTTGAACAATATATATAACCTTATCAAATTGGTGATGGACCTAGATCAGTTTAATGATGGACGAAGTTGGTGATGGACCTAGATCAGTTTAATGATGTGGGAGATACCACTAACCTCGATGTGCATAAATGCTTGGCACAATTAAAAAGAGAACAAGGTAACTCTTCAAATATGAATGAAGGAAGCCATTCAACAAATGTAGGGGAACATACAGAAAGAAAAGTAGGGAAAAATACAGAAAGAAAAGATTGGCAACTGATTTCTATGGGAAATTGATGATCAAGTTATCTATTTATAACTGGGAAAGAAAAAAACCCCATACTTTGAATTCCAAGTGAATTGGACCAGTGCCTATTATTAACCGTCTTAGTCCAGTGGTATACGAAATACAACTGGGGAGAAGAATCAAAATGGATACATGCATTTCAGTTAAAGTTATTCAATGGTGTATGAAATTTAATGCACTAAATTTATTTGAACACCACAAAATGCCCAGTGACACCGATGGACTAAAAGGCCAGTGCCTGTTAAACACAGATGAAGGAGAACCAGTGTTAATTTGTACTTGTTGTGCTTTTCTATTTTTGATATATTTGTGTGTCATGAATCAAATGTGACCAATTACTTAACATACATATATAGAAGCTGCATGATGCTGGAAACTGCATGGCACAAACCCTGGATATTTTGACTTAGCCTTGCTTATTGCTTAGTTAAGATTTATAAGCATATTGTTACGTTTTTATTACTTTTCTTTTGAGCACTTTGAATTGCATTTCTTAAAGGAAATCATCCCTGGAGAAGGAATAATTTAATTGATTTCCATTTCTATTTAGGTATCAAGTAGGCTACCTTAAATTATTGGTTATAAAAGAATTCACAAATTAGCTATCTTACTACTACAACACGAGAACAAAATCAACTGTGTACTATAACTATTTACACCAAGGTTCAGAAATTCTGAGATTATCTGAACAAGATAGACAAATGATGATACAGCATTGGTATGATATTTTCAAGGGATGGTCACCGTCATGGATGGTGGTCCTAAATGTTATGTTACATTCTACTATCATCTTTTCTATACTAACTAGAATAATGCTGATTGTAATGTGTTGTATGGGTTGTTGGATGAAACAAATGTATTTTAAATTGAAATCACATGCCCTAATTGCTTTACAATATATAGCCTTATAAAAATTATAGAGTGATCCCTTCAAAACAAAATGTTTTGAAGGATCAAAGAAGGGAATGTTATGCAAATAGCATAAATACCAGCTTGATGTTAGGTAAATAACATAGAAATAGACTCTCGCCTATTGCTGTTAATCTTATGTATTTTCTTGAGTTTTGCGTTGCCTTAAGAAAATTCATTTTGTATTGCTCTGTAGCTTGACATAAGTGCTCGACCTTTTGCTCTTTTATATGCTGTATGGCTGAGAGCGTGTTTGTGGAAAAGGAAAACATTAGCTGGCAACTGGCTGAAGAACGCAGACAGATAAGAGACCAAACAAGAAGAATCTTCCCCAGAACAGAGAGAGAACAACGGCAATCGACCTTCAAGAAAGAACAGAGTGATAACCAGGGATCCTGGTTTCCCCTGATAAAAAGTCACAAATTCTCCGTTTAAAAAAAATTAAAAAATTGCAAATTCTGTGATAAACCCCCCCCGAATCCAGGATAAAAATTAAAGCCCCCCCATGCCCCTCCCCCAGCCATGCTAGTGTCCCTCACTCCCCCACACGACCTCCCAGTCCTGCTCATACTCCCCCCACAACAGCCCCCCAGCCTCACATGCAGGCAACAGGCACATACACAGACACAGATATACACAGACACCCCAGCAGGTAGGTATGTGTGGGGGGAGTGGGGGGAAAGGAAGAGGTTGTGGGGGGCAGACTGAGAATGAGGGAGGAGTGCATCTCTGTGCCTGCTCCCAGGAGGTGGGAGCGAGGGCAGTGGTGCCTCTCTGCAGGCGTATCATACAGGTGCCGCCCAGCTAGGGAAGGTGAAGCTTGAATGTGGAGACCGCCACTACACCACTGCCGCTGGGGAGAAGCTGGCTGGGGGCGGAGGGAGCGAGGAAGTGTTAGGGGAAGACATGGAGTGCCAGCCGGTCACCAGGTACTCCTGGTGGGGCTTTCCCCAACACCTTCCCTTCCCTCAGCCTGGGCAGACGTGGCGGTGGACGGGCGAGGGGCACTGCCTGTGTATTTTATTTCAGAGTGCCCCACTTTTTTTTCAGTGTGGGGACACTGATACACGTGATGTGGAAGGCTGCCAGAGTGGATCAATTTCCATGCTCTGGCAGATGCACTGGATTTCCAGGCTTCCTGCACACATCCATAAGAGACCACATATTTCAAGCCACCCTATAGGTGGCCACACTATGGGTATAGCAGAGGAACTTTGTCATATTGCATGATGAAAATTCATATTGCCAGGTGACCCATGACCTGAGGTACATCCTAACCATTGGTATAGGGTTCATGCAGAACTGATAAGAAATTCACCATGGTCAGAAATGTAATTGAGATATTTATACATTTGTTAATCTGGAGGCCAAAAGGGCCCCCATGATTGCCATTGACTGAGTTAGGATGACAGATTTGTCCCTGTTGCTCATAAGGTCTGGGGAGGAAAAGAGATGGAATATGTAAATTCCTTCAGGGGAACCTGTTACTTTCTGTTTTGCTTGAGCTAGATGGGACAGAGATTGAAATATACCAGAACATTTTAACAGCCATGAGAAAACACTTATTAATGGCCGCTGCTATCATGCCTGGTGCTGCAATATGCAGACTATACAACAATTTGTGTTGCTTCTCCTGTGTGACTGCTGGTGGAATATGGGGAGTCTCTGGAGGCCCTAAAATGTTTTAAATTGGCTGTGGAGGCTGAGGATGGGTTAACTGCCTTGTCAGTAAATGAGAAGGTGATCCTTTGTGAAAACAGTTGTTTTAGATCCCAAGAATTTGGG
>NW_005842663.1:549407-555559 GCF_000455745.1 Alligator sinensis | reverse complement strand
CCTGCTGAAGTATTACTTAGCCTCTAATAGCTGGCTGTGACAACTAAAACATTTTTAAAGCAAATGGGCAAATAAAACAAAAAGAAAAAATAAAACTTAAAATTTAGCTATTCTTTCCTCTGCAATTTTCTTGTCTTTTAGCTACTGCTGGAAATGTCTCTCTCCTATTTCACAACTCTGCTGACTGTTTTTAGCCATAGCTGGGCTTGGTTTTTTTCAGACCTCAAAAAGAACGCACTACACCTAAAAGCTTGTCAAAGTCTATCCCAACCCAGCAGTTAGTCCAATAAAAGATATCAGTCACAACAATACTTGCCATAAAAATAAGAACAAATAACTAGGGCTAAAGATCTAAACAGGTAATGAGAAAGATAGCTATATCACACAGAAAAATGGACACTGCTGTTCCATCTTGCGCTAAGGAAGAACTGAAGAATTGAAGCTGCTTTCTTTTCTGTAATCTTGTCTGCAGTAGACTGGAGAGAGAGAGGGGCTAGAGATGTGATCACAGTGGCCCTTCTTGTTGAAAAATTATAGTCTTATATACATAAGGCATATGGGGAACAAAGGGTAGACCATCATACCAATTTTGGTTTTCATAAGAAAAAATAAAGCCAAAGTAAGAGAACAAAAATTAATACTTACCTCACCATCTACTTTCATATAGACTGTAGGAACCACTTTGACAAAGTACTGAAACATCATTGAAGCTACAGGCAAGAAGGGAAAGGTAAAGTAAATAACTAGCAATGATCGTGTCAGTCTATTTGAAAGCTTAACAGCACACACTCATGAGATTTTTCTCCTTCAAAAAAAAACTTAAGGAATTGCCTTCATGCAAAATGACAACCGTTTACATTGTTCTTAATAGGACTGAAGTTATTGTCTAGGCCCAGTTGAGTTGCCTGCTTCCAAAATGGCCACTGCTTCCCATTTCTTCCCATGAAAGAAGGACAGAAAATCAGCAGTATTTATTACTTGGTTTAAAATGGAAATTATTTACCAGCTCATCCTGCTTAAAAGTATAACATTCAAACTACCCATTTGGACAAATTTACTTTAATATGAGTAAATTTAAAAAAAAAATCTTATGTACCTCCTTCCCAGGAAACAAAAACTAACGTGAAAAAATATACTCTTACACCTGAGAAAGAGCATCTAGATAAGGGGGCAGGCCTGTATAAATGGATCAGTGTATATTCAAACCTTAGGCTATTCCAAAAATACTTTCCTGGGCCTTTTCCTGTTTTGAGATGGAGAGGAACATTCAGTTCACAATAGCTCCTGAGGGCAGACTCTTCCTTCAATCCCCTTGAAAACAATGGGAGATGGCAGTCACTTGAAAGAAGGCTGGAATTTTCTGCAGACCCTACTGAAGGGGGCCAGACCCTACTGAAGGAGAAATTCTCAGTTATAAAGCATAAAAACAATACCTAGATAGCTTACTGTTACCTCTAACAATAGAGGGAGAAAAACTGGTGGGGGGTGGAAATGCAACCCTATCTTTTGTAGAGTAGATACCAATAGTCCTGATTCCTTAGCATTTTATCATTCACCTTTCTAAGAGTCAGCATTGAAAACTTCAGCCTACAAGGAATGCAACATTCTAGAACTCTTGGTTCAGAGATGATAACTTTTATTAGACCAACTAAGAAACCACAAAAAGTATCTTTTTCTGCAAGCTTTCAGGCATGCATGCCCTTCCTCCTCAGGCTCAGGGAAAATTAAAGATGGTAAAAAGTCCCCATGGGTAGAAAATAAACTTCATTTTTGCACAGAGGAAGCTTAAGGTGGAAGTCTGTTCCTCTGGGTCCATGAGAGTGTCTTTGTGAGTTGCTCTTTGATGTGCAGATAAGCAACAGACTTCCACCTTCAGCTTCCTCTGTGCAAAAATGAAGTTTATTTTCTACCCATGGGGACTTTTTAACCATCTTTAATTTTCCTTGAGCCTGAGGAAGGGCATGCATGCCCAAAAGCTTGCAGAAAAAGATTTTTTTTTGCAATTTCTTAGTTGGTCTAATAAAAGGTACCATCTCTGAACCAAGAGTTCTAGAGTTTTGCATTTCTTTTTGTCTCAGACCAACACGGCTACCACACCCCTCAGCATACAAGGGGAATTTTCTGTTTAGCTCTGGCCTCTCTGACAATAGTCCATGGAATATCCCCCTACAACAACAGACCACAATCTGTAAGCATGATAATGGGAAAGTATTTATTTGCATTGTATGTTAAGCACCAATACTTTGATTTGGATGCCTCTGAACAAAATTAAATATAAACTGAAATGAGTAAAATAATCTGATATCCAAGTCTCTCTCTATTAAGAGATTCACCTTATCTCACCACTAATTGTGATTTAAATCAGTGTTGAATAGCAAGATATTGGGAAAAATACATTAATTTAATACTTGATACCCAAAAATGAGCATGGTAGTATATGCAGAAGGGTAACAAAATGGACTGTTCCAAACCAAGTTCCAGTCAGTACCTTTCATGGAAAATGTCTTCCTGGCCTAACCTTTTGCCTAAGCTATAAAGGCTTTAATAGTGGTGGCATAGGGAGATGGGTCTTCTCCAGCTATCTTAAAAAAATGATCAGCAATAGTTTAATTTAGAGGCAGGTTCTTATTAGCTGTTTGTCCATAGCTTCTCCACAATCATACACAATGGGTCTATAGCATAGGTACGTTATACCTTGTTTGTACCTATCCCTGCATGTTGTGGTTATTTCATATTACACATTATAGCTAGACATATTTTTTCCAGCTCCACCCTCTATGTTGATGGTTTATATAAGGATGGCTTTGTGTCTTCTTCTGAGTTGCTATGAAGTGTCTTAGCATTTAACCAACAGATTAATTAAAAAAGATTACTGAAGTTCAAAATGCATGCAGGTCTGTCCCTCTTACAAGTATATGATCAACAACGGCCAGCAACATCAGGGAGAACACAAGTGCCCTATGCACTCAGGCAGAAAGGTGTGGTCATTATTCTCAGAGTCCTCACTACAGCCTATCCCAGGTGCTTTGATTGTGCCATTGCTCTTGTAAAACCACACTGAAATAGCAATTTATAAAGAGATTTTCTTGTCAGGCCTGTACCTTGTTGTGCAATGACATCTGTTCCATCTAGAGGGTTCATGATGCCTGGATAATCCCTCCCAAATGAGAGATGTTTGATATAGTGCGTCATATTGATCTGAAATGGAAATATGGACACACTCAAACAACACAGCATCCACCCATAGTCAGGGCAAAGCCTCTAGGTTTAGCAAAACATTAGTTACTTTTCTGTACCTTTTGATAAGAGGGCCTGTAATGTGTGACCACTTCCTTCCTTCCTCTGCACCTCCTAATGAGACATTCCAAAGCTTAGGGGTACACTGGGAGACTGAACACCCTTTTGTACACTGGAAGAATGCAAGCTACAGGAATTTTTCCCTCATTCTTATCCCCCAGCAGGAAATTCCCATAGTATGGGCATCCTCCTTCCCCCTATGAAGATTACTAGGTACAGTCTGTCATTCCCTCCTCTTCTTCTCTTAGCATAAGAGCACCCCCATGAAAATAGGCTCTGATGTGCTGATATCTCCTTTCCAGTGGAAGGCAAAAGGCCCGATTCAGAAGTAATTAGCAGCATAGTGGAATTCTATGCGTCTTCTCAAACTACTACCTGTTTAGCATAAGAGCCACTCATTTTTGCTATAAGCCTACTAATGACTTCCAGCAGATGGGAATGTGGACAGCCTGCTGGCAATAGGACTTGTATTATTTTGGAAAATAATATGAATGTTGGTTAATGTTATTATGACATTTCTGCAACATGGAATGCCTCAGACAGAGTCATCAATGACTAAGTCTTAGTCACATTGCTCCTACTCTGTCAGAAGCTACAGAATAAACACCAGAAGCAATTACAGTCTAGCTGGACAAATGGGTACACTAAGAGGGATACCTTTGGTAGAAAAAAACAGTTCAGTCAGGTTAATTTGTAAGCAAGGGTGATAAGAGAATGGAAGATCCTCAAACAGGAGAAAAAAAGAGATGAAGTACTAAATACACTTTGAAAAACACAGGTATTTGGAGAAAGAGGAACAAAACACAAGCTTTAGGAATGAGTGGAGCTTTCTGACTGAAGGACCAGCCAAAGTCAAAGGCAACTGGTTATAGGCAAACATGAACTCCAAGTTCCAGAGGGAAGTCATGAGGAACAGGGTCTCAGAGAGAGGAATTGGAATTCTGAAAGAACACTGACTCAGATACAGAAGAATAGCTTGCAGTGGTGAAGAAATTATGGTAAGAAACAGTGTAGAACAATTTTCCCCCTAAATATGTGTATTATACTTTAAAGTAATGAGTGGTTTTAGAATTTTTGGCAAAGTCAGTGTACTTCAACTACCTCATTCCTTGGAGAGGCAAACTGATTTAGAGCATCCAAAAAAGTTGGGTTTAAGTTTCTGGGGAGTCTGGGAGAGCCAAAAGCAGTTTCAGGGCCTAGAGCAGTTGGGCTGCAGGGTCTCAGCTTTCAGGAGAAGTTGCTAAATAGAAGATCTACATCTTAAGAATAAGGCAGAGGCAGTTTGGACTCTGCTCAAACTTAAAAGCCCATAGCTCCAATGTCTTGAGATCTAATCAAGGCAGCTTGACTAGGGCTGTGACAGCTTCCACATATGTATGTTCTGGGAGTACTTACATTATCAAGTCCAAAGCTCTGTAGATCATGAACTGTAAGAGAAAACCAATTCATTAAAAAAGTCCAGACTATAAAACCCAGGACAAGATTTACCTCACATGGCAGCTCCCATCATTTACAGGGCTGTCTAAAACAGCAGGGAAATAATCTATTTCATTGTTGCATGCAGTAAAGAATCTGGCAGAAAACAGCCCCCAAAATCCCCTTCCTGACATTTACTAATTATTTTCAGAAGGGAAAGTCACTTGAACTACAGATTCATTCAAATGAGAAATGTCAGGCTTTCCAGGAAATATGCTCATAGACTTCACATTTCTGGAAGTCAGTTGGGGAATTCCATTGATATCTCTGTTCATTTACCAAACTGCACCTGCATACCTTTATTTAGCTCCTTAGACTGCTACAGAGCAGGAAGGTACGACAGTCACACAGATTCTATACTACTAACTGAAGACAGCATGTTCCTACAGGAATGTAAAACCACCGCATGAAGAAGCCATCAAATAGTGTTAACATGTCAGGAGCAAAGACCCCTCATCTGACTCTCCTTGAGGCAGCTCAGATGCAACACAGGGAAAACAATCACCTTCGTAGGCTGCCTTTATTTGGACTTTGGATGCTCATAAGCTGCTGACATGGTCTGAAATACTTTTATCATTGCAAGACCTGGGTGCAAGACTTCCTTTCTCTGGGTTTCCTGCATACTTCAGCATCACACTACTGGGATAAATGCTCAACCACAATATTGTTTCTGACTGCCAATATGAAGCAAAATCAAACAGCTTCTGCCTGGTTGCTTTAGCTTTCTCTTCTAAAAATAAAAACTTCAGTCTTACAGTGGAAGTCTACGTCTAGATTTCAGCATCACCCTTATAAAACACATCTGTCAAGGGCCTGATTCCCCATAAAGCAGTTGGATGTAACAGGTTATGTCATCTCATGAAGTCTGAAAAGGCAGATGAGAGTGTCCAGGAATTCAGGATTCACCTCTTACAATAGTGACAGAAAACAAATTCCAATTTAGTTCAAGAATACAGCTAGGAATTTCCAAAGAAGAATCAGGGAGTGTGGTACTCAAGTGTTACTGAATGTCAGTGGGATTTAGGTAGCCAGTTCCCTTAGGTTTCTTGGAGAATTCCAATCATTAAACTAATACAACTTCCCCTGCCGCTAAAATCTTACTTCAGAGAGTAAATTTTGAAAACTGTGGAAACTGCATGCTGCCTGCCTAGCATGTCATGTAAGTTGGGGAAGTGTACCTTTGTATTACAACATGTAAGAAAGGCTTCAAAGCTAAAGAGGCTAATTTAAACTAGTGGAGCTCAACATTTTAGAGTTGCAGGCTGGGTACTTGTGATCTGGCTGCACTGTGGGTTAGCACTTCCCTCATTATGACAGGGGGAAAGGAAAGTTGCTCATGTCAGAGGGAGTGGAGGGAGAAAATAGGAGAGGGGGAAAGG
>NW_005842663.1:538079-549397 GCF_000455745.1 Alligator sinensis | reverse complement strand
AGGTTCAGGGCAGGGAAGGGGCTGTGCTGTGCTAGTTGCTGTTGCCCCCTGTGCTATGCGCCAGTTTCAGTCACTTTGGGAGCTGGATCTGGTCTGTGAGCTATAGACTGAGCACCACTAGTTTAAACTAACTGGCTATTTTTTACTTTTGTTTAACAACGCATAATTTGAACAAATATGCATTTTTACTAACATGTTCCTACAAATCTGTGTCAATTTAAAACTTATTAAACGTAAAAATCTAAATTTATATAAAGTGAAGGCTGGAAATGTAAAACTTCAGACCAAAAGGTTGAAACCTGGCCCACCATCTTCCTTCTTATTGCCTTTGATTTAGATTCTAGAGGAAGGTTAAATCATTTGTGCCCAGCACCAAAAAATTAGGAACACATTAGTAGTGCTCACATGTAAAATGTTGGTTTACGCAGGTTGCCCAATATCACATAGGCAGAGGAAGCAATGAGGCCCACTTCTCTTGTTTATTATTTACCATTTTAAAATACTTTGCATCTTTCTACGTTCACCTACTTCACATAAAACTTTAGATGAAAGAGGTAGGTGTCCAAAGGAGAATAATTAATTGATCACACAAACCTAAACCATCCCTTGAACAGGATGCTGTTCAGTGAACTGAGGAAAAATAGCAGATCATCATGTAATCAAAAACTGTATCATAATAAATAGACATTAGTGGGCATGGGCAATCTTAATAATGTTTTATTAATGCAATATTTTAGAATGACCATTTGATTATGACTCTTAAAATAAAACACAGCCAATTGGTTTTTTCAACCTTTCTAAATTTTTTTCTGATAAAGTTAAATATTACTTTTTCCAACTTTTAGAAGTAATATCTTTAAAATATTGTTAAGCTATTTCTTTGATGATTAAGAATCTGTATCTAAATACATATTTGCTGTTAATTTGGAAATTATAAAGTTAATTGTGACTGAAAGTGTACAAATAAATTGAAAAGTGAATTCACCATCAAATTATATAAAATATACAATTTGCTGAATAAATATATCAAACTAATACTAGGCAGACAAGGTTCCTTGGGTGAATTTGATATCTTTTATTAGACCAACCTAATAAAAGATATCAGATTCACCCAAGGAACCTTGTCTGCCTATGTCCTTAGACTAACACGGCTACAACCTAAACTAATACTAGTGTACTTACAGTAAGAAGCACTAATTAAGATGTACATGAGATAGTTACGGTTGCAATTTAATTGTAAATACTTCCATCTATAGTATTCTAATTATAGTCTAGTCTGCAATTTTCATATATATTATTTGCATGCAACTCTGTATGACAAAATAGGATTTGTGCATCTGACTTCTAAAACTCTGTTGACGATTCAAGTGAGAAAAATGCTGTTTAGTTATCATGTGCTGGTAAGCAATACAGGAGATAGATATAGATACCTTTTCCTGAAACTGAATGGGTATTAATGGCCCATGAATAAAGCAATTCCACCCTGCTACCATTCACTCTTCCTCACCCAAGACCTATGCTAAATACAGATAGGAATGCAAGGTCTAGTGGAACTGGGTTTGGGGTAGGGTAGTGCTACTAAGAGGAGAGTCCTTGAAACAAAAGCCTGACTGGCCTTCTTTGGAGAGATGGACACCTGCACAAGAAAGCAGTCTAAGAGAACAACACAAAAGGTTGTTGGAGAGGATGAGAGGGATCTTTGCTTCTAAAGAAATACAAACTTATTCTTCTTTTACTTTAAGCTAAGAACCTCTCTAAGCAGACTTTAAGTAACAGAGCTTATGCTAACAGATGCATTTGTTGTTTATATTTAGCCTATTTTCCAGGCCAAATAAGGATCCTGTCTAAAGGAAGGTGCGCTGTAGACAGTAAAAACGGGCAACAGATAGGGAAACAGTGAGAGATCAAGGAAGAGTAGGTTACGGATGACCCAGAAAGGTAGCAGTCTAATATACCACCAAGGAGAGCCCAGTACTACTAAATGCTACATATGGGTACATGGCATAGAAGAACAAGCTAATATATTTCTATTTGAAAAAAAAATATATATATATGAAATAGTTTGTGACTATTTGAAGATCAGAGACTGTATTCTTGGACTCTTGCAAGTCACGGTTATACCAAGGGGGACTTAAAGCTTCCTGTACAGCTTCAACTGAAAATTTCTCTAGTATAGGCTATACCACACTTCTGGAAAACCTCTGACACCTGGAGCACTGCTCTGACACACCTGACTCTCTACTGTAATAGTGACTGACCATTAACTGAGGGCCCAGCTCACCCACTGCACCTCTGGCCGATTAAGGGATCCCTGCACCCACAGGGATGCCAAGCAGGAACTGTTGAATTACCATCTCAGCAGTTGTTTCATGTCTGTGGAGTGCGCATGTGGGCACCTCAAAGTGCACTGGATTGGGGGGGGGGAGGGGTGTCCACCCAGATCTTGGCAAAGCTACATGCCCCACTTCATCCTTTCCATCTGTGTCCTGACATCAGGCTGAAGAACTGCTCCTTCAGGGAGAGGTTTTGGGGCCCAGCCAAGGTACCATTTGGTCACCCAAAGGCAGAAGAAGGACCCAGCCAGCCTGCAGGCCCTACAAAGCCAGCAAGCCTCTCTAGGTGAGGACTGCTCTAGAGCACCATTTAAGAGTGCATTTGGCAATGATCAAGGTATTTTTTTTTATGTTATTTTGGAATTTGGTAATGAGTTTGTTGGACAGGTGGGAGAGGAGTTGTGTGCATGTTTTCTTTCGGGGGTGTGGAAGGGTGACAGCCACAATGCCCCTGTAGCGGGGGGGGGGGGGGGGTGGTGCAGGCTTGGAGATATTGGGTGAGGGATCTCCCTTTGGATTCGGTGAGTGGGCTGGTAGGGAATAGAGGCATGGAAAAAGTTTCTTGTATTTGGATGCAAGTGGTAGCTGGGATTCATAGCTGGGACTGGGGGAAGGGTTTGCTTGTGTGGGGGTTTGGGCGGGGATGCAATGGTTGGGGAAGAGAAGAAGCTATAGTCCTTCGGATGTTATTTGGGGAATCCTCTCTACAAGGGATGTCTGTTTATTACAGGGGTGGTCAACCTGTAGTAGGTACGCTGCATGTGGCACAGGCAGCATCTGTGAGCAGCATGCTGCAGATCAAGGAGGGGACAGACAGCACAGTAGGAGATAGGGCAGGAAGCAGAAAGCAGAGCAGCAGTTTGCACAGAGGAAAGGGAACTGAAGTGGCATTCAGGGAGTGTGCATGGCTAGTTTGTGGCAAATCTGCCAAAAAGGTTGACCCCCCACTGGTTTACTGTAAGTTGCTCTGGAGAGGATGGGATATAAATCTAAAAATAGATAAAATAAACAATAATATCTGTGAGACTAAGTGGAAGCCTGTTCTGGAGGCCCAGGCAGTAAAAACAGTGACAGGCAGGCGAGTCCAGTGCCTTGGGGGGTTGAGCACCCCAATGACAGCAACCACCAAGGTGTACTTGTGAGGGATACCTTGCAAATCACTTCCAGAGACTGTGGGACAAAGGGGAGAGGGAAGATTGAGTAAAAAAGGGGACACATGTTGAACATGTGCACTTTCACCCAAATCTTTTTTTTTAAAACCAGTGCCTTCTGTTAAACACTGTCAATTGAAAATGAACTCTTGTGTGGCTCCCGCTGATGCAGGAGAGGTGGGGTGGCAGTGTCAAGTGGACCATGGGAAGGAAAGAGAACAAAGAATGGAACAGGGGGCCTCTGTTTTAGGGACAACAAAGGGAGGAGCAGGGTCTACAACTGCACAGAGTGGTGAGGAGGGAAGGTCTGGCTTGTTGATTTTTGTTTTATGCTTTTTAACCAGAAATGGCTTCACTGGCCACGTCACCAAAAACAACTTTTGCCTAAGGCTTTCCTGACCCAGCTATGAAAAATGACACTTCTTAACAAGAACAGGTATCAGTAAACAGGCAACCAAAAATAATACACTTTCTAAAAACAAAGAACAAAAAACCCCCAAAAACTCCAAGCCAACCCAAAAGGAAGGAAAGGTGCTTATGGAGGGAGTTTGAAGGGGTAAAGGCATTACTCCTGTGGAGGCCCATAATCCACACCTTTCACAGAACACCTAAGGAAGATGGGGTGTTCAGCTAATAGCCCTCAAGAACAGAGGACCATGGGATCATGGCCCTATGCTCAGTGTTGGGCTCAAATGAGCCTACCTCACTCAAGTGAGGGGTATCTTCTGCCTGTGTGTCCAATTATCTGAGTTCTCAGTGAACAACAGGGTCTTAGCAATAAGAAAGAAGGGCGCATGGGTCCCCTGAACTCTTGGGAATATTGACTGGGGAGTAGGTGTAGGGGCTTGGGGGAGGGACTGTGGCCACCTGTGACTATAGGTGGGGGTAAGATGAAGAACTCCTGAACACAAGTTGCAAGGCCACCCTGTCAGCTCTCTCATTCCACCAGCCAGCTCTTAGCAGGGTAAGCTCAAAATGCCCTATGCTCCTCAGGTCCTGGATATTGCGCTAAGCCGTTCTCCTGTGATGCCATTCCCTAGGTTCTGCCCCAGGTACTCCCCTGGGTCCTTCCTAAAGACTTCCCTTCTGGAGGGATTTACCAGGGTTTTCCTGTAAGCCCTTTCACTGGGTCAGGGACACAAAATGCTTTAGGGCCATTCAAGTGTTATGGAGGGGTGGAGCCCTGAAAGTCCTTGCCTATTTTTCCAGGAATCCTTCTGTTTTGCAAATGTGACCCTGCACTAGAGGCAGGAGCTGTCTGTCTGTGCTAGGCAGCACATCACTGTACTTTACTGGAAGACATGGCCCTGGCAGATGACTCTGAATTGTAGAAGGGAAGAACAAACTATGACGGGTCCATGTGAAGTGTGCAATTACGATAACCACTTGTCAACTGAAGGGGAATGGCCAGGGAGCCACTGTACAATGGCAGCATTATCTCCAATACAGACACATCTCCATTACACAATCCATCAGAACTGGTCCCTCCTTGCCTAGGTTGGAAGATGGAAAGAAGGACGATTGATGAGAATCAGGGGAAGATCCCATACATGATGACTGAGTGCCAGGGAAATAGACACAGTTGAGGGGTGTCCTTCCTGTGCTCACATTGCTGCTGTGGGGTAGAAGTTCCTTTGTTAACCGATGTACAAGTAGAATGGCACACTCAGACTTAACCTGGGGCAGTGAGGCAGGACGTCTGCAGGAAGCATCTTGATAAACACGTCTGAGGTACTGGGAGGACTGCATGATGGCTGAGACAAAGACAGTGTTGCTAACACTGCAGCAGGCAAAAAGGGGAGTTTCTGCAGGCGGGTGTCAACTGCAATTCAGTGACTGCACTGAAGCAAGTCTGTGGTGGAATGGCCTGATAGAACATTGACAACATGGACCTGAAGGGCCTGGGCCGCTCCCTGTCAGTCTTGATGTCTGTCTCATTGATCTCACTTTCCTTTAGTGCAGGATAAAAAGAGCTCCATTTCCCCCCTAGCCAGGGGAAACAGGGAATCCTTGGAAAGGCCTTTGCTTTCCTGTGCCAGCTCCGGAGTCATCGGGGTACTGGCTGTGTGTGGGCTTCCTTGACGAGGGTAGTGTTAGTATTCATCCATGCCTTGTGAGAGGCAGGGGGTGTCCACAGAGAAGCGATGCTGAATCCCACCCCAATCCCACACAAGAATGCACAACTCTGCAGACAACACAGACACAGCTGGCATCTCTGGCCCTCTTGTACCAGAGCTTCAGTATACTGTGGTCTGAGTGGTACTGTTGTCAGCTCCAGTTGTGACTCCAAGCAGACATTTTGGCAGCGATCAACCTAATTTGGTTGTTCTCTTGCTTGCCCCAAATAATAAACAGATGTCTCTTCTCTTCCAGTTGCTGGTGTACCAGGAAGATCTGCTAGAAGCAGATGGGGCAGGCAACATTGGTGGTAGCTGGCTCTTGTGTTGAAAAGGGTAATCAAACATGGTCTGAAGGGCTGATGCTGTAGACCTCATCTGTGCCACTGGTAAGTAGGAATGGCTTACAACCCTTCACACTGAACAATCCACTTGTGGACTCAGGCGTCCAAAGACTTAGCTGGGCCTCAATACTTGTCCCCCTCTGCTCTGGGGTCTCAACACACTCGCCCCCTCTGCTCTGAAGCCTCCAGGGTCTTACACCCCTGTGGGGCTCAGGTGCCTGAAGAGGTGACGGGTCCTTGTGCCAGTCCCTGGGTGTGGGGGCTGGGGTTTTGAGGTGCCCCTCCTCGCCTTTCACCAGGAAGGTAACTGGCCTGGCATTTCTGAGGGACTGTCCCAACACGGACAGCCCCACCAAACCACCCATCCCTGGCAGGGTGCAGTTTTCGGTCTTACCCAGGATCAATGCAGGCCTACCTGCCTTGGTCTTATCTCCTCCTCACCTATGTGTTCTTCTTTTGGCCTGCTGTCTCGCTGAGCCTCCTTCCCCTAGACAGTGATGCCCCTCATTGAAGGGACCTTCAGCCTCCTTAAGGACAGTCAGGGTGCCAGATAGTAAGACTGTGTGAAGCTTTGGTTCTTGATTCAATTTGGCAGAGATTTGACCTGACTCGGTGACCAAATCTCCGAATCTGAATTGAATCAGAGGACCCTTTAACCTCTCCAAATCGAATCGGAACCCTCCGAATAGATTCAGTGATTTGGACATAGACATAGCTTTAAATGTTTTTTCTGTATACCTCTAGGTACCAGGCAGCTTGTGAATGCTGCGATGCTGGGGCGCATGGAGCATCCCACAGGAGCCTGGAGGGCCTCCCCAGCGTGCTCAGCTGCAAACCTGGAAGTGGACCAGAAGCACTTTCAGTCCACTTCCAGGTCTGCAGGGGAGTGTGCTGCCCCCTCCCCCACCCTGGCTCAGCAACTGGTGCCTCCTAGGTTTCGGGGAGCAACCGGGGTCCTCCTGTGGCCGATCGCTGAGCCACCCCCCCACCCGGAAGTGGACTGGAAGTACTTCCGGTCCACTTCCGCGTTTGCTGCTGAGCACGTGGAGGGCCCCCCCTGCACTCCTGTCGGACACTCCATCTGCCCCAGCATTGTAGTGTTCGCAAGCCGTGCTGGTACCTTGAGTTATGTAGTAAAAACATTTAAAGCTGTGTCTGTGTCCAAATTGCTGATTCTCCAAATCAGCATCAAATCTTCAGATTTAGATGCGCCTGAATTGAATCGGACAGTGATTCAAATCAACGAATCGAATCACTGTTCCTGATTCAGTCCGAATCTGAATCCGAATCAAATAGGTCCTGCTTCGCACACCCCTACCAGATAGCCCATCATGGCCCAGGCCTGCCTCTTGCCTTGGGCTACATTGCCCTTCAGCCTTCTAGCCCTGGCCCTCTTGCATTGACTAGTTGGGGTGCTCTGAGCCCACAGCAGCCAAACTCCTTAGACAGCAGGAGACCCCTCCTGGGCCCATCATATAGCCCTCTCATTCTGAGTTTACTTAGAGCCCCAGAAGTCTTAATAACAGGGCTCTGCTCTCCACTGGGCTCACCTGAGCCCCAGGCCTCAC
The DNA here is from genome assembly GCF_000455745.1 of Alligator sinensis. NCBI lineage: Eukaryota > Metazoa > Chordata > Crocodylia > Alligatoridae > Alligator > Alligator sinensis. The sequence continues at coordinate 541,884 of NW_005842663.1, read as the reverse complement.
CCCTGCCTCTTCTAATCAGGGACTTGCTTGGCCTCTGCGTAGGCCTGCAAGCTCTCAGCCTCTTTTTGCAAGGCAGGCCTCCAGATGTTAGGCCCAAAGCCTTTCCCTAGGGACTCAGGAACCTACTGGGCTCCCAGGAACCTCCTGCCATCTCCAATAGTTTCTCCCTTATATCACTATGTTGTGAGAGCATCAGCAGCTCAGCCAGGTGTCGTTGCTCTCCAGCTGCTTGCAGCAAACTGCTGGCTCAGCCCTGTAGGCCTGGACCTAAAATGGCCGCCTCATCAGGACTGGCCTGCACCTGCCAGTTGCCTGTTCTCAGCCTTAAAGTGCTAGGCACACACCTTTCCTCTTAAAATGGCTAGTGGGGCAGCGGGGTGTCTCCCTGCTGCTCACCCTGCAGGCATGTCCCTGTAGCCTGCAGCAGCTCACTAAGTGGCAAGCATCCTAATGGTGCTCCGCCACATGTATGTTTGTTCGTTCACATTTTAGAGTGGTATAAATACGTTTATATCACTATAGAACACTACAAATGTTACATCTATCAATACCCTTAATGGCAACTTCTCATTTACACTGCACTTCAGCTTTAAATTTTAGAACACTCTACCAAAGCACACTTCAGTAACCTCATTTTACAGGTGGTGTAACTGAGGCACAGAGATTCAGTGATTCTGTCAGGTCATAACCACAACTAACAGCCAGCAGCATCAGAATGTGAACCCAAGTATTAATGATGAGGTGCATGTCCCATAGCGTGGCCAGCTCCTTTTGTTACTTTGTGCCTTCAGATTCTGTGCATTCAAGTGATCATCCCTCTACTTAATACTTAAAAAGTTTGTGTCCAGCCCTGACCTTTAATGTAGACCTTTGAATATATCTTCTTGGATGACTTCCTACTGACTTCAAGACACTCATTTCTACATCTAGCTTCACCAAAACCTAATATTCTCTCTCAGTAATACATATAGACAGCATACCTCTTTCTCTGTTATGTAAACAGTACTTCACGTGTCCACCAAACTGTTATAACTAAGGTTTATTAGCATATACAGTACACATATTATCAGCCAAGGTGCTTAGAATTCTACTAGTGATTCATCTTGTGATAAACATGAAATTTGTACAAGACTAGCCCATACTGTAGCCATGGTTGTTCTACAGAAAAAAATGAACCGCAAAATTATTTACAGTGGAGACTATAAACCAATAAAAACCAAGGCAGAACAGATTGTGAAGTCACAACAGAAATCAGTGTCATTTGTTAAGAGCTTGCAGGATTCAGCAAAATGTACAGCCTCTGGGATGTTTAGGATACTGAATCTAAGCCAGCTACCCCAATACTGCGGTGAGGCAGAATGGGCCCCCACTATTCTACTCTCCCATATTGCTTAAAGGAGTCATGATTTAAGACTCTTTTTCCTTGTCTACCAGAAGGCAATTGGTTCCTTCTTGAAACTGTCAACAAGTAACTGTTCAAGGGTGGCTTTTTCCACACTAAGAGAAAGAATATTTTCATGATATTATGAAAAGTCATACAATTCTCTCTCCACAAGCACTTAAGTATGTTCGAGATCTTTCCGTGCTATGTGCAAGTTACTCAAAAACTAACATAGAACATATGTATCAGCTCACTCAGGCAAGCACGAGAGCCTAGATTTTTAGCTCTGAAGAAACCAACTTCTACATAAATCAGTTTTAATTTAAAACCTGAAAATAAACTCCATGGTTTACAACATGATAGAAGATCCACTCCAGATCAGTCACATGCTAGAAGGCTTGCCAAAGGAACACCTGAAGAAAATTTTCTGGACAGTGCTATGTAGGCGTACAAACTAGATGACCTTCCTTTCCATCCTTAAAAAACTGAGCCCAACCCTTCCAAATGTAACTATGCGCCTCATTCAATAATTCTACCTGAATAAAAAAAACCCCCAAACAATCACAAGTATACTGTCCATAACACAGAAATATTAAAGTAATCTAGGCCAGCAGTTCTCAGTTTTTTCTATACCATGAGCCCATTTACAACAGAAGAAAGTTTGGGAATCTTTCTCCAATCTAGTCATAAAAAAAAGAAAAAAGAATGGTTAAGCCTTTTGAAACCAATTTGCAAATCCCAGGCTGAGAACCTATGGTCTAGGACAATACCCTATGGGAACTCCCACAGGGGATTTATGGGAATAGCAGGAAAATAAGTGAAATTAACTCTGCAGGGAACAGTACCGGAAAAAGTAATATTAATATATATGTCACTTACTCTCAACTGCGTGAACTGCAAAAACAAGCAGAATTAGGGAGAAAGAGAGAGAAACATTCAGATCTTTATAATGAGAAACACAGAATAAGACAAAGCAGCATTTAAAACTGGCACCTTTTAAAAGAGGAAGAGTAATCACTGCTAACATAATACTTTCACATGACCCAAAGAACACACGGCTGCTAACATTCCTAATACACAGATTAGCTATAAAGTTTTAGAAAAGAGTACTGGAGAGGGGATTAATACCAAAAATTAACTGTTAAAAGGAGAAATAAAATGTGATGCCTATACTGTAATGCTGTTACAAACACTGAGGAAGAGTATAAATGACTATTGCTGGTTACTCATAAGACATTTATACTCTGTCTCAGAATGGCTCATTGATCTTTTCCCAAATCATTGGTTCTAATAAGTACCATGCCCTGAAGTAAGCCAAGAAGAATCTGAAAATAATGTACACTTTGTACTAACATCCAAGCTGTGAGGTTTGTGTGAAAATACATGATCAATGTCTGTACTAAATATACCATGCTCAGGAATTACACACATAGCATACTTTATTTATATGCATAGTCTGGGACTGAAAAAAGGCTGTGCATTTACTCAGGCTCAATGTAAAAAAAACAAAATGTGTTCAATTAGTATAAGAACAGTCTAGTTAAGTTTTCTGCACTTCACTGGGTGCACCTTCATGAGACACTACAGTTGCCTAATTAGCTCCACAGTAAAGTGTCACCAACTACCCGAGCAGTGCTATTAGGCCAGAGTAAACAACTTAACTCTGCCATAGGATAGTACTACCCGACACAAGTACTATTCTATGGTGGAGTTATTTACTCCACCACAATGCATGTGCAGACAGTGATGGGCTGGCTAGGGCACAAGGATGTTACAGTGCACAGCTGGTTGCCTGCTAGCCCTGTACTATAGAACGCTTGTGCCCCAGCCAGCCCCCTCTGCAGTACGTTGAGCCAGGCAGGAGCAGCCCCAGGTTGGCAGGCTTGCCTGCCCTGGCTCAATATTCTGTGGTCCCTGGCACATCTGTAAATGCTGTGCCCAGGAGCAATAAACTCCGGCGCAAATTAATTTCATGTGTTGACATGCCCATTAAAGCTTATCTTCCTCAGTGTTGCTTCATGCCTCTAATTAGTCCAATGAGTCACCTTGAAATTGACAAGACCTACATAGCTCAGGGCTGTTTTAGAAGCCCTGAAACTGACTCTTTGTAAGTTTCACTAATTATGCAGTTAAAGAAAGTACAAAGGTTACAAAGGAGATGGTGAGAATGAAAGATGGCATGCAACTGGTATGCAATTAAACAGTATATGTACTTAACTTTACTCAGATATCCAGAGTTTTGTTCTTTTTTTTTTTTTGTTTTTTTTTTTTTTTTTTTTACACAGTGTACGCAACAAGTAACAGATTGCCACTGACAATGTTATAAGCAGGAACCTAGGAGATGGAGAACCAGGACTTGGGGACTGTCCGGGCATGCCAACTGATAATGCATGGCGGTGGGGGAGGAAGGGGAGGAAATGGGGG